>NC_057797.1:741617761-741853717 GCF_018294505.1 Triticum aestivum | reverse complement strand
TGTTAGAGCCACCAACCGGGATAGTCTCGGTTGGTGGCTACAACCCGGACTAAAGGTCTAACCCATAGTCCCGGTTTGTGTC
The DNA here is from genome assembly GCF_018294505.1 of Triticum aestivum. Classification (NCBI taxonomy): domain Eukaryota; kingdom Viridiplantae; phylum Streptophyta; class Magnoliopsida; order Poales; family Poaceae; genus Triticum; species Triticum aestivum. The sequence goes on along the minus strand of NC_057797.1, from coordinate 741,853,635 downwards.
ACAAACTGGGACTAAAGGGGCTTGTGGGGCCCCGGTCTGACGCCAGCCTGCCACCACCCCTTTAGTCCCGGTTTGTGACACAAATCAGGACTATAGGTCACAAATGAACCGTGACTAATGCATAGCCATTGGAATCAGGACTAATGGTACCATTAGTACCGGGCCGTAATTGAACCGGGACTAATGAGGTGAACGTAAGGTCATTTTTCTACTAGTGAAGGTAGTACAAAGAACACCAGAAGTAAAAAATTACATATAGGTCCGTAGACCACCCAGCTGTTGGAAATATGCCCTAGAGGCAATAATAAAAGTATTATTATTATATTTCTTTGTTCATGATAATTGTCTTTATTCATGCTATAACTGTATTATCCGGAAATCGTAATACACGTGTGAATACATAGACCATAATATGTCCCTAGTAAGCCTCTAGTTGACTAGCTCGTTGATCAACAGATAGTCATGGTTTCCTGGCTATGGACATTGGATGTCATTGATAACGGGATCACATCATTAGGAGAATGATGTGATGGACAAGACCCAATCCTAAGCATAGCGCAAGATCGTGTAGTTCGTTTGCTAGAGCTTTTCCAATGTCAAGTATCTTTTCCTTTGACCATGAGATCGTGTAACTCCCGGATACCGTAGGAGTGCTTTGGGTGTACCAAACGTCACAGCGTAACTGGGTGGCTATAAAGGTGCACTACAGGTATCTCCGAAAGTGTCTGTTGGGTTGACACGGATCGAGACTGGGATTTGTCACTCCGTATGACGGAGAGGTATCACTGGGCCCACTCGGTAATGCATCATCGTTATGAGCTCAAAGTGACCAAGTGTCTGGTCACGGGATCATGCATTACGGTACGAGTAAAGTGACTTGCCGATAACGAGATTGAACGAGGTATTGGGATACCGACGATCGAATCTCGGGCAAGTAACATATCGATTGACAAAGGGAATTGTATACGGGGTTGCTTGAATCCTCGACATCGTGGTTCATCCGATGAGATCATCGAGGACCATGTGGGAGCCAACATGGGTATCTAGATCCCGCTGTTGGTTATTGACCGGAGAGCGATCTTGGTCATGTTTGCATGTCTCCCGAACCCGTAGGGTCTACACACTTAAGGTTCGGTGACACTAGGGTTGTAGGGATATGTATATGCAGTAACCCGAATGTTGTTCGGTGTCCCGGATGAGATCCCGGACACCACGAGGAGTTCCGGAATGGTCCGGAGGTAAAGATTTATATATGGGAAGTCCTATTTCGGCCATCGGGACAAGTTTCGGGGTCATCGGTATTGTACCGGGACCACCGGAAGGGTCCCGGGGGTCCACCGGGTGGGGCCACCTGTCCCGGGGGGGCACATGGGCTGTACGGGGTGCGCCTTGGCCTACATGGGCCAAGGGCACCAGCCCCAAGAGGCCCATGCGCCTAGGGTTTCAAGGAGGAAGAGTCCTAGGAGGGGAAGGCACCTCCTAGGTGCCTTGGGGAGGAGGGATTCCTCCCCCTTGGCCGCAACCCCCTAGGAGATTGGATCTCCTAGGGCCGGCGCCCCCCCCTTGGCCCTCCTATATATGGTGGGGGAAGGAGGGCTTTTCATCCATGCCTTTGGTTGCCTCCTTCTCCCTCTCCAACACCTCCTTCTCCTCCATAGTGCTTGGTGAAGCCCTGCCGGAGTACTGCAGCTCCATCAACACCACGCCGTCGTGCTGCTGCTGGTGCCATCTCCCTCAACCTCTTCTTTCCCCTTGCTGGATCAATAAAGAAGGAGACGTGGCTGTTCCGTACGTGTGTTGAACGCGGAGGTGCCGTCCGTTCGGTGCTAGGATCTTCGGTGATTCGAATCACGTCGAGTACGACTCCCTCATCCCCGTTCTTTGAACGCTTCCGCTCGCGATCTACAAGGTACGTAGATGCATCTAATCACTCGTTGCTAGATGAACTCCTAGATGGATCTTGGTGAAACCGTAGGAAAAATTTTGTTTTCTGCAACGTTCCCCAACAGTGGCATCATGAGCTAGGTCTATGCGTAGTTCTTCTTGCGCGAGTAGAACACAATTTGTTGTGGGCGTAGATGTTGTCAACTTTCTTGCCGCTACTAGTCTTATCTTGCTTCAACGGTATTGTGGGATGAAGCGGCCCGGACCAACCTTACACGTATGCTTACGTGAGACCGGTTCCACGGACTAACATGCACTAGTTGCATAAGGTGGCTGACCGGTGTCTGTCTCTCCTACTTTAGTTGGAGCGGATTCGATGAAAAGGGTCCTTATTAAGGGTAAATAGAAGTTGACAAATCACGTTGTGGCTTTCACGTAGGTAAGAAAACGTTCTTGCTAGAACCCTACTTCAGCCACGTAAAACTTGCAACAACAATTAAAGGACGTCTGACTTGTTTTTGCAGCAAGTGCTTTGTGATATGATATGGCCAAAGTTGTGATGGATGATGAATGATATATATGTGTTCATGCTATTGTAATAGGAATCACGACTTGCATGTCGATGAGTATGACAACCGGCAGGAGCCATAGGAGTTGTCTTTATTTTGTATGACCTGCGTGTCATTGAGAAATGCCATGTAAATTACTTTACTTTATTGCTAAACGCGTTAGCCATAGTAGTAGAAGTAATAGTTGGCGAGCAACTTCATGGAGACACAATGATGGAGATCATGATGATGGAGATCATAGTGTCATGCCGGTGACAAGATGATCATGGAGCCCCAAGATGGAGATCAAAGGAGCTATGTGATATTGGCCATATCATGTCACTATTATTATTTGATTTCATTTGATGTTTATCATGTTTTGCATCTTGTTTACTTAGAACGACGGTAGTAAATAAAATGATCCCTCATAATAATTTCAAGAAAGTGTTCCCCCTAACTGTGCACCGTTGCGACAGTTCGTTGTTTCAATGCACCACGTGATGATCGGGTGTTTGATTCTAACGTTCACATACAACGGGTGTAAGACAGATTTACACATGCAAAACACTTAGGTTGACTTGACGAGCCTAGCATGTGTATAGACATGGCCTCGGAACACAGAAGACCGAAAGGTCGAGCATGAGTCGTATAGAAGATACGATCAACATGAAGATGTTCACCGACGTTGACTAGTCCGTCTCACGTGATGATCGGACACGGCCTAGTTGACTCGGATCATGTTATACTTAGATGACTAGCAGAGGGATGTCTATCTAAGTGGGAGTTCATTGATTAATTTGATTAGATGAACTTTATTATCATGAACTTAGTCTAAAAATCTTTGCAATATGTCTTGTAGATCAAATGGCCAACGTAGTCCTCAACTTCAACGCGTTCCTAGAGAAAACCAAGCTGAAAGACGATGGCAGCAACTATACGGACTGGGTTCGGAACCTGAGGATCATCCTCATAGCTGCCAAGAAAGATTATGTCCTACAAGCACCGCTAGGTGATCCACCCGTCCCACAGAACCAAGACGTTATGAACGCTTGGCAGACACGTGCTGATGACTACTCCCTCGTTCAGTGCGGCATGCTTTATAGCTTAGAGCCGGGGCTCTAAAAGCGTTTTGAGAGACATGGAGCATATGAGATGTTCGAGGAGCTGAAAATGGTTTTTCAAGCTCATGCCCGAATCGAGAGATATGAGGTCTCCGACAAGTTCTTCAGCTGTAAGATGGAGGAAAATAGTTCTGTCAGTGAGCACATACTCACTATGTCTGGGTTACATAACCGCTTGACTCACCTGGGAGTTAATCTCCCGGATGACGCGGTCATTGACAGAATCCTCCAGTCGCTTCCACCGAGCTACAAGAGCTTTGTGATGAACTTCAATATGCAGGGGATGGAAAAGACCATTCCTGAAGTATTTGCTATGCTGAAATCAGCAGAGGTAGAAGTCAAGAAGGAACATCAAGTGTTGATGGTGAATAAAACCACTAAGTTCAAGAAGGGCAAGGGTAAAAAGAACTTCAAGAAGGACGACAAAGGAGTTGCCGCGCCCGGCAAGCAAGCTGCTGGGAAGAAGCCAAAGAATGGACCCAAGCCCGAGACTGAGTGCTTTTATTGCAAGGGAAGTGGTCACTGGAAGCGGAATTGCCCCAAATACTTAGCGGACAAGAAGGCTGGCAAAACAAAAGGTATATATGATATACACGTAATTGATGTGTACCTTACTAGTACCCGTAGTAGCTCCTGGGTATTTGATACCGGTGCAGTTGCTCACATTTGTAACTCAAAGCAGAGGCTACGGAATAAGCGGAGACTGGCAAAGGACGAGGTGACGATGCGCGTCGGGAATGGTTCCAAGGTCAATGTGATCGCCGTCGGCACGCTACCTCTACATTTACCTTCGGGATTAGTTTTAAACCTTAATAATTGTTATTTAGTGCCAGCTTTGAGCATGAACATTGTATCGGGATCTTGTTTAATTCGAGATGGCTACTCATTTAAATCCGAGAATAATGGTTGTTCTATTTATATGAGAGATATGTTTTATGGTCATGCTCCTATGGTGAATGGTTTATTCTTAATGAATCTCGAGCGTAATGCTACACATATTCATAATGTGAGTACCAAAAGATGTAAAGTTGATAATGATAGTCCTACATACTTGTGGCACTGCCGCCTTGGTCACATAGGTGTCAAACGCATGAAGAAGCTCCATGCAGATGAACTTTTAGAGTCTCTTGATTACGAATCATTTGACACGTGTGAACCATGCCTCATGGGTAAGATGACCAAGACTCCGTTCTCAGGAACAATGGAGCGAGCAACCAACTTATTGGAAATCATACATACTGATGTGTGCGGTCCAATGAGTGTTGAGGCTCGTGGTGGCTATCGTTATGTTCTTACCCTCACTGATGATTTGAGTAGATATGGGTATATCTACTTAATGAAACACAAGTCTGAAACCTTTGAAAAGTTCAAGGAATTTCAGAGTGAGGTTGAGAATCAACGTGACAGGAAAATCAAGTTTCTACAATCAGATCGTGGAGGTGAATACTTGAGTCACGAATTTGGCACACACTTAAGAAAATGTGGAATAGTTTCACAACTCACGCCGCCTGGAACACCTCAGTGTAATGGTGTGTCCGAACGTCGTAATCGCACTCTATTAGATATGGTACGATCTATGATGTCTCTTACCGATTTACCGCTATCTTTTTGGGGCTATGCTTTAGAGACTGCTGCATTCACTTTAAATAGGGCTCCGTCGAAATCCGTTGAGACGACACCGTTTGAATTATGGTTTGGAAAGAAACCTAAGCTGTCGTTTCTAAAAGTTTGGGGGTGCGATGCTTATGTCAAGAAACTTCAACCTGAAAAGCTCGAACCCAAGTCGGAAAAGTGTGTCTTCATAGGATACCCTAAAGAAACTGTTGGGTATACCTTCCACCTCAGATCCGAAGGCAAGATCTTTTTTGCCAGAAATGGATCCTTTCTAGAGAAAGAGTTTCTCTCGAAAGAAGTAAGTGGGAGGAAAGTAGAACTTGATGAAGTATTACCTCTTGAACCGGAAAATGGCGCAACTCAAGAAAATGTTTCTGAGGTGCCTGCACCGACAAGAGAGGAAGTTAATGATGATGATCAAAATACTTCTGATCAAGCTCCTACTGAAATTCGAAGGTCCACAAGGACACGTTCCGCATCAGAGTGGTACGGCAACCCTGTCTTGGAAATCATGTTGTTAGACGACGGTGAACCTTCGAACTATGAAGAAGCGATGGCGGGCCCGGATTCCGACAAATGGCTAGAAGCCATGAAATCCGAGATAGGATCCATGTATGAAAACAAAGTATGGACTTTGACTGACTTGCCCGTTGAACGGCGAGCCATAGAAAATAAATGGATCTTTAAGAAGAAGACAGACGCGGATGGTAATGTGACCATCTATAAAGCTCGCCTTGTCGCTAAGGGTTATCGACAAGTTCAAGGGGTTGACTACGATGAGACTTTCTCACCGGTAGCGAAGCTGAAGTCCGTCCAAATCATGTTAGCAATTGCCGCATTTTATGATTATGAAATATGGCAGATGGACGTCAAAACGGCATTCCTTAATGGTTTCTTTAAGGAAGAATTGTATATGATGCAGCCGGAAGGTTTTATCGATCCTAAGAATGCTGACAAGGTGTGCAAGCTCCAACGCTCGATTTATGGGCTGGTGCAGACATCTCGGAGTTGGAACATTCGCTTTGATGAGATGATCAAAGCGTTTGGGTTTACGCAGACTTATGGAGAAGTCTGTGTTTACAAGAAAGTGAGTGGGAGCTCTGTAGCATTTCTCATACTATATGTAGATGGCATACTTTTGATGGGAAATGATATAGAACTCCTGGACAGCATAAAGGCCTACTTGAATAAAAGTTTTTCAATGAAGGACCTTGGAGAAGATGCTTATATATTAGGCATCAAGATCTACAGAGATAGATCAAGACACCTCATAGGTCTTTCACAAAGCACATACCTTGATAAGATATTGAAGAAGTTCAATATGGATCAGTCTAAGAAGGGGTTCTTGCCTGTTCTTCAAGGTGTGAAATTGAGCTCAGCTCAATGTCCGACCACGGCAGAAGATATAGAAGAGATGAGTGTCATCCCCTATGCCTCAGCCATAGGTTTTATTATGTATGCCATGCTGTGTACCAGACCTGATGTAAACCTTGCCGTAAGTTTGGTAGGAAGGTACCAAAGTAATCCCGGCAAGGAACACTGGACAGTGGTCAAGAATATCCTGAAGTACCTGAAAAGGACAAAGGACATGTTTCTCGTTTATGGAGGTGACGAAGAGCTCGTCGTAAAGGGTTACGTCGACGCTAGCTTCGACACAGATTTGGATGACTCTAAGTCACAAACCGGATACGTGTATATGTTGAATGGTGGAGCAGTGAGCTGGTGCAGCTGCAAGCAGAGCGTCGTGGCGGGATCTACATGTGAAGCGGAGTACATGGCAGCCTCGGAGGCAGCACATGAAGCAATATGGGTGAAGGAGTTCATCACCGACCTAGGAGTCATACCCAATGCGTCGGGGCCAATCAAACTCTTCTGTGACAACACTGGAGCTATTGCACTTGCCAAGGAGCCCAGGTTTCACAAGAAGACAAGGCACATCAAGCGTCGCTTCAACTCCATTCGTGAAAATGTCCAAGATGGAGACATAGAGATTTGTAAAGTACATACGGACCTGAATGTAGCAGATCCGTTGACTAAACCTCTCCCTAGGGCAAAACATGATCAACACCAAAATTCCATGGGTGTTCGATTCATAACAATGTACCTAGATTATTGACTCTAGTGCAAGTGGGAGACTGTTGGAAATATGCCCTAGAGGCAATAATAAAAGTATTATTATTATATTTCCTTGTTCATGATAATTGTCTTTATTCATGCTATAACTGTATTATCCGGAAATTGTAATACACGTGTGAATACATAGACCATAATATGTCCCTAGTAAGCCTCTAGTTGACTAGCTCGTTGATCAACAGATAGTCATGGTTTCCTGGCTATGGACATTGGATGTCATTGATAACGGGATCACATCATTAGGAGAATGATGTGATGGACAAGACCCAATCCTAAGCATAGCGCAAGATCGTGTAGTTCGTTTGCTAGAGCTTTTCCAATGTCAAGTATCTTTTCCTTTGACCATGAGATCGTGTAACTCTCGGATACCATAGGAGTGCTTTGGGTGTACCAAACGTCACAACGTAACTGGGTGACTATAAAGGTGCACTACAAGTATCTCCGAAAGTGTCTGTTGGGTTGACACGGATCGAGACTGGGATTTGTCACTCCGTATGACGGAGAGGTATCACTGGGCCCACTCGGTAATGCATCATCGTTATGAGCTCAAAGTGACCAAGTGTCTGGTCACGGGATCATGCATTATGGTACGAGTAAAGTGACTTGCCGATAACGAGATTGAACGAGGTATTGGGATACCGACGACCGAATCTCGGGCAAGTAACATATCGATTGACAAAGGGAATTGTATACGGGGTTGCTTGAATCCTCGACATCGTGGTTCATCCGATGAGATCATCGAGGAGCATGTGGGAGCCAACATGGGTATCTAGATCCCGCTGTTGGTTATTGACCGGAGAGCGATCTCGGTCATGTCTGCATGTCTCCCGAACCCGTAGGGTCTACACACTTAAGGTTCGGTGACGCTAGGGTTGTAGGGATATGTATATGCAGTAACCCGAATGTTGTTCGGAGTCCCGGATGAGATCCCGGACGTCACGAGGAGTTCCGGAATGGTCCGGAGGTAAAGATTTATATATGGGAAGTCCTATTTCAGCCATCGGGACAAGTTTCGGGGTCATCGGTATTGTACCGGGACCACCGGAAGGGTCCCAGGGGTCCACCGGGTGGGGCCATCTGTCCCGGGGGGCCACATGGGCTGTAGGGGGTGCGCCTTGGCCTACATGGGCCAAGGGCACCAGCCCCAAGAGGCCCATGCGCCTAGGGTTTCAAGGAGGAAGAGTCCTAGGAGGGGAAGGCACCTCCTAGGTGCCTTGGGGAGGAGGGATTCCTCCCCCTTGGCCGCACCCCCCTAGGAGATTGGATCTCCTAGGGCCGGCACCCCTCCCTTGGCCCTCCTATGTATGGTGGGGGAAGGAGGGCTTTTCATCCATGCCTTTGGTTGCCTCCTTCTCCCTCTCCAACACCTCCTTCTCCTCCATAGTGCTTGGCGAAGCCCTGCCGGAGTACTGCAGCTCCATCAACACCACGCCGTCGTGCTGCTGCTGGTGCCATCTCCCTCAACCTCTCCTTTCCCCTTGCTGGATCAAGAAAGAAGGAGACGTGGCTGTTCCGTACGTGTGTTGAACGCGGAGGTGCCGTCCGTTCGGTGCTAGGATCTTCGGTGATTCGAATCACGTCGAGTACGACTCCCTCATCCCCGTTCTTTGAATGCTTCCGCTCGCGATCTACAAGGTACGTAGATGCATCTAATCACTCGTTGCTAGATGAACTCCTAGATGGATCTTGGTGAAACCGTAGGAAATTTTTTGTTTTCTGCAACGTTCCCAACACCAACGACGACTACATTCACTGGACCGAGCAGAAGACGCGCCGCCGTCATCCCCACTCCCTCATCGGAGCCGGGCAAACCTTGTTGTAGTAGACAGTCGATCGGGAAGTCGTCGTGCTAAGGCCCAATAGGACCAGCGCACTAGAACAGCAACCGCCGCCGATGAAGAGAATCATAGATCGGAAGGATCTAAGCTGCAGACACACTGACATGGACGAACAAAGATCGGATCCAAGCGGATCCATATCTAAGACAAACGCCGATCGAATCCCACGAGATCCGTCGGAGACACACCTCCACACGCCCCCTGAAGATGCTAGAAGCACCACCAGGACAAAGGCTGGGCGGGAAGAACTTTATTTCATCTTCAAGAAGTTGCCCCCGTCTCATCTTCTTGAGCATGGCACAAACCCGAACGAAACAGGAAAAAAAACACCTAAAAACGGAGCCCTCTCGCCGGCAAGTGCCGGGATCTACCGCGCCTCCATGGTCCTAGGACCATAAGAGACAAAGCGGACCAAAGGCGGTGCCGGCGAGAGGGTAAGGAAACCCTAGACGAGTCGCCTGGGACTTCGCCTCGCTAGCACGAGAGAAAAACGATTCGGTGACGGGGACTTGCTTCGACGAAGTCACTTATGTCCAAAAAAACGTTCTGATGTCTCATAGATGGTTCAGTTTTACTGTTTTGTAATGTGCACACTGGCTTCCTTATTTGCATGTGAGAAATTAATAGATGCATCCTGTACAAATGACCCCCTATCACCAATTACGCCTATTTTGCAGTTATATCGTCCATCGTCATTAATTTTTTTGCCTAATTTTTAATTCAGGGTCCTGGTTGTAATGAGGAGTATCATATATTAGTATCATGCATATGATACTAGTCTATAATACTACATCCCTAATGTATAGTATCATAAGTTGGTATCATAGATGATTATATTTATTGCTATGCATGACACAAAGTAGCACATCATTTAATATGATACGGTATCATGATATGATACTCAAGCCTCTCTTTCTTCATTTAATTCTATGCCACCTCATCAAAATTGCTTAGTTGGCATGCATGATACTACCTATGATACTCCCATTATAAGCAGCCTAACCGTGTTTACTTTAGATCACGCACACACATATGCGCGCGTACTGCAAGCCTTGTGGGCTTGTGGCTTTAGAAGAACTTACCATAGTACTAGGATGCATGCCATGTGCTACGTATCAACTGGTACAATTAAATCGTGGCAATTGATAGACATAATTGGCAAAACCTTAGCCATAGTACAATATCTGTACATAGAGTTTGAGGGGCTATATAGTAGAGCACACGAGCTTTAGTAAACAAATAAGTCAGAATTCACAGTATAAAGCAATGGACCAGTGTCACATGTATCAGCATCGATGCATGCATATTGTGGTATAAGTAATGTATTGGGATTGGGAGATATCGGTAATCTAGTCGCAGCATATATTTGGTAGCGCAGTGGTTAACCAAATGAGCAACATAGAGGCTTCAGTTCTACACGTAGCAGCGAGTAGCGGTCAACCGCAGTGCCGTCAGGTGCACCGTCATCTTGAGAGGTTCATCTCCAGCCTCCGCATATGGGTCTGGGTCGCTGACCAGCAGGCTGCAGTTCCTCCGGCGGTCGACGACTAGTGGATCCACGGGAGCTACTATGTGATAGTGTCTCACAGAATTAACGTGCCTTTGCATCAATATTGGCTTGTATCTTTTTTCTGCAGTTTTTAGCTTGAGTGCTGAACTTCGGGATCTCTCTATTTGTATTGTACACTGGTGTACAGAAGTCAGTGGCAGACCTGGCCTTTCGAGAAAGAATGACTGCCTATGTGGAGAATTTTCGGCGATCGTCCGGCGACTGGTGTACAGAAGTCAGTGGCGTTGATGCCGACACCTCCCTCCCACTGATCTTCTTCATCCAGTTCAAAATCGATATTGGGCTAATCTCCTAGCTCCATCAACCTTTCACCTCGTCCTCGAACGTATCCGTTCTTCCCAGCAACAAGCTCGCGGAGTAGATTCCTAATCCCTTCCGATCTGCAGAATCGTTGTAAGCACTTCCGTCCTGATCTCTCCCCCACTAGTCGATTCCCTTCCCGATCTAGTCCTTTTGTTAGTTTTCCCCTTCCCCTAATCCCTTCCGCTCCCCTTTCTCTAGCTGTAGTTTCCTCCCCTGTCCTCTGCACACGAACGGCTCACACACTCCCTCCCTGATCGCCCAATTTCGTTCAACCAAAGATTTTCCAGCCCTTAATCTTTGTTGCTTGAACCTGATTCCCCACCTCCATCAGTCACACACAAATTCTTGAATTCCTTCTATCTTAATTTCACCTTCAAATCGACTTCTATGTGCCCCGCAAAAAGAAAAATCGACTTCTATCTTTTGCTTAAAGTTGAAAGAAAAAACTTTTTGTAAGGAAAAGGTTTCCGGCTACTCTCCTGATTAAAGTAATTGTTGGGGACGCCAAGCACTACTAGGAAAAAGCCTACGAATGGCGCACCGGTTTTGCCTACTAATGGCGCATCACCGGTGCGCCATTAGTAGCACGTCACTAGTAATTTTTACTAATGGCGCACCACTGGTGCACCATTAGTATCTGGTATACTAATGGCGCACCAGCTAGTGCGCCATTAGTATGTAACAGCATGTGCCATTAGTGTGCCTCCCGGGGGGCCATACGTAAGCACGGCTTTGTCATACTAATGACGCATTCTCTGTTGATGCGTCATTAGTATCCTTTGGCATACTAATGACGCACTTGGTGATGATGCGCCATTAGTATGAATATTTGTTTTTTTTTCCTTTTCTGATTTTTGCGCAGGTTATAAAATATATTATTAGACAGAATATAAAATATATTATTAGACAGAATATAGACAGCAACATCAGATTCATCGAATACAATAGAAGATTAGTCTCCGAATACAATTCATAATATCAGTCTCCGAATTCAAAAGACCGAACAAAGATAAAACATTACAAGTCTCAAGACCGCGAGTATCGAGTTTGTCGGAAGTAATACTAATCCTAACAAGTCCTACTAATCATCATCATACAACTTCTACTCGTTATTCATAACAAGTCATACGATCATCATCTTGATAGTCTTCGAACCAACCCTACTTAATTGTTCATCAGCACATGATCATCAGTATTAGGCAGGACCTAAATACCCTATTTAAGCTAAAATAGCATAAAACAATATAGACCCTGACTCTCCATTATGGAGAATGGAGAACATCCTGTCTCCAATTCTTGCGCTTCGCTTCCTTTTGCTTCCAAGAAGCTCCTTACGACTGTCCATACATTTTTTCCATCCTTTGATTTTCATGTCTCCACTTCTTTTAGAAATCTCGTATGGACAGTTGAGATTCGTAGGACGACCTGGCTGTATGTTCAAAACATTAACACTACCTTTCAGATACATCATATGAGGCACACAATTCTCTGGGATTATCTGTTGAAAAACATAGTAATAACTTCATAGTTAGCAATGATGTACTAGTTTTAGAAGTATGCAAAAGATGCACGGATGTCGTAATAGTAAAAATCTTACCAGGGTATCTCCATGGTAGTTACCGTAGTTGAACACATGCACTAGTGGCACGTATTTACCATAATGTTGAGGAGTTTGTTTGTGGATAATGTAATTTTCAATGTCAGTACAAAATCCGACCAGATGATTTTTCTCCTTGTAAGTTGTTAATTCGGAGCCATCGGTGTAGTGGGTTTTGTCTACCATCTCCCGCACATTCTTTGAACAATAAAAATAAGCTGTCAATGGAAATAAGCTGTCAACTATTTTGAAATAAACAATATAAATTAGCTAATAACTATGTTTGAGAAACTCACATAGCGGTAGAACTGGAGGCGTATCAACAAGGACCCAAATGTCCATATTGTCTTGGTTGATGTCAGGATTACCAAGATCCATGGTGATAAGCATACCCTCATCAAAACCATACATCTTGCAAAATGCTTCCCAATTTTTGCAACCAAAATGGGTTACGCTCTCAGAATTATATAGATTTACTTCAAAGTCCACATCGTGATGAGTCCTTAGGTGAATTTTCTTTGTTTCAGAAATTTCATGGTCTTCAAAATCCATCCTCTCCAAGACATAGCGTCTTGCATGGCATGGGATAAGCTATACTCGAATTGTAAAAGATGAAAATTACACGTTGAAATAGTTGAAGTCATGCTTAATTATGAAAATAACACTTGTCGTCGTTGTGTACCGTTTCAACTTCGAAGGTCTCCTCGAGCTTAATGCTGAAGCGCCGATCATCGTCCAGGTGAGGCATGTCGCACAGACCTCGATTGTCGTGGCACCAGTCGCACTCCGCCGGGAGACTTTCGTCGTCCGATGATGATGACGACATATCCTGGGACAGCTCCCAGAATTGCTTGCCGCCCGAACCACCGGCCTCATCGTTGTGGGCCATGTTTCGCTCTAAATAGGAAAAAAGTTTGGTCAAAAAGTTGGTTATTGTCAAGGAACAAGATCATGGTCTCATCATTTAGGGTTTGTCGACACCGAGGCACCCTAAAAGCCTAAGCTTTCATCATTTAGGGTTTGTCGACGCCGAGGCACCCTAAAAGCCTAAGCGTACATCATTTAGGTTCTCATCGACACCGAGGCATCCGGGGCAGCCAAGTTAAGTTTTCATCATTTAGGGTTTATCGATGCCGAGGCACCCTAGGTTGGGCCTAATCACTTGGCACTAATCACTTGGCTCTATTGCCACCTATGGTTTAATGCAGCAAGAATGGCGGGGCAGTTGATCCTACTTAACTAAGTACTAAGATACCCCGGCCCATGCATTAGTCGCAAGTACCCCATATGTCCTATTTTTAGCAAAGTCATGCTAAAATTCACGGAAAATTTCAGCATGACCTTTGCTGAAAATAGGACATATGGAGTACCCGAATTTGCCGGAACGGAAGTTAATCGACATTCCGGCAAACTCAAGGGCCTCTCGGGGTACCTGCAAATTCATCACGACACAATGGTCGGAGACAAAACCCAGCCACAGACCATATGGTCCTCTGCTTTCATATGGACAAAAATCAGCTCAACTTATGTGAGCTTCCATTCCAGATATAATATGTCTCCCAACAAAAAATCATCAATAGTTTAGCAAGTCTGTACAAACACAGAAAGAATGACAAATGTATTTTACAGATCATGGCATTGTTTTTACTATATGCACCATGGCAAATTTCTTTTCTTTTTGCAACATGGCAAATTTCTTTTGCACCGGGCCATGGCAAATATAGTCTATGCATCATGAAAATTATAGTGTATGGATCATGGCATTTTTTATTCTACATTTTTATTCTATTGATCATGCCAGGAAATTATAGTCTATGCATTTTTTTAATCTCTGGATCATGATCTAACAAAATTGCCATCTCCCATGGCAAATATAGCCTATGCATCATGGAATTTATACTGTATGGATCATGGCATTTTTTTGTCTATAGGATTATTGTTTGTGTGCATACATGCAGAGTATCAGCTCAGAGGTCTCTGTTTAACAGTGATAAGTCAACGACAAGGAACATCAAGCTTATAATAAAATCTCTTAGAACCTTATGAGAGTATGTACATATACAGATTTTGTTTACTAGCTTGGCACATGTCAAGTCTCACTTGCAGGTGCACATTTTTTTCTTTCAAAGCACACCTCTTTGTTTCAGCTATCTATATATCTTGTTCTATGTTGCATTTTTAATTCCTGATGTTAACAAGAGTGTTTGTCAAAAGGAAAAACAAAGTTCATGGCAGTGTAGCTAGCTTCTCATGCATCCCTCTTATCATCTAGCTAGCTAACACTTGAATCCATGATGCTTCCAGACTTGAGCATTGAGAGTTTCAGACTAGAACTCACCTCGATGGACGCGGTCGCAGACGAGGTCGTAGACGGCGGCGGAGCAGAGACAAGGTCACAGACACGGTCGTGGTGCTCCAGTGGACGCGGCTGCATCAATCGTTTGAATTGGCATTCAATCAAACACCTCACAGGCAAGAACAGAAGGTGGAGACAGAGAAGAGAGGGGATCGAGCAGAGAGGGAGAGGGCAAGGAGGGAGGAGCAGAGAGGGGAGTCTAGGGGGAGGGAGCTTACGGGCGGAGGAGGACGGGCGGAGGAGGAGGGGGCTTACGGGCGGCGGCGAGACGGTTGCGGGTCGGCGGCGGTCGTCGTCCTGCACCCCGTGCGGTCGGCGGCGGCGGGATGGTTGGGGGCCGCGGCGGCTTGCTGTCGGTTGGGCGGCGGAGGAGCTGCAGTGGTGGGGGCGCGGGGCGCGGGGGCGGCGGCGCACGTAGGGGCGGCGGCGTCGTGGGTCGTCGGGGCAGCGGCGCGCAGGGGCTGAGAGATGTGAGATGGGATGGGCCGGGGATTGGGGCCGAGATTTTAGTCGGGGGAGGTATAGCAATGGCGCACCACCTAGCGGTGCGCCATAAGTAAGTTTTTTTTTCTGATAGCAATGGCGCACCCTCCTCTGGTGCGCCATTAGTAACTTTTTTTTTCTGACAGCAATGGCGCACCCTCCTCTGGTGCGCCATTAGTAACATTTTTTTTCATTATTTCTTGTTGCATCTAATAATTTGTTTTTTATCAAATTTGTTATTTTCATGAGGACTAGAACAGAAGATATCATCAAATATCATCAATTTTTTTTGAAAATATCATCAAATTTGTTTTTTTATTTTTAATTGAAAATATCATCAAATTTGTTATTTGAAGATATCATCAAATTTCTTATTTGAAAATATCATCAAATTTGTTATTTAAAAATATCTTCAAAAAGTGGGGGAGGGTGCGGGTGGCGGCGGTGGAGCGGGCCGGGGGAAGGTGCGGGGTGTCGGCGGCGGTGGTGGAGCGGGGGAGGGTGCGGTGTGTATCGGTGGCGGTGGAGCGGGGGAGGGTGCGGTGGGTCGTCGGTGGTGGTGGAGCGGGGGGGGGGGGTGCGGGGGGTGCTCGGCGGCGAGGGGATCTGGCGAGGGGATAGCTATCAAGAGGGAGGGGGATCGAGATCGAGTGTCCTCATGAATATTCAATATTTTTTCATATTGAATACAACCGATCTTCTGTAGGCCTGAGAAATATTTTTTCATATTGAATACAAAAATATTCATGATATCAAAAAGTGCCCGAGAAATGAAGGCTACAATTTAAATACAATCGATCTTAGCTAGCTATCTGTTCACAATCTTCTTGCCCTTCTTTTTCGCAAATGGAGTTCTTCTGTGGAACGGACGTCCTTTAGGTAGGGTGGTCCTGCTTCTTCTTGTGGTGTATGCTGCTACTTCATCGTCGTCGTCATGTTCGATCTTCGGGTCGCCGTACTTGTCGAAGTCTTGCTCATTGGCTACTCCATCCATTCTGATGATCTTCCTTTTGCCTCTCCTCACGACAACACGACTGGGCTTTGACGGATCTGTAATGAAGAAGCATTGGTCCACTTGTGAAGCCAGTACCCATGGCTCATTTTTCGCGGTGACGTTTGCGCCCGCGGTCTTGGATTTGGCTTCGGGTATAACCATGGTGGTGAAATACCGGTCTTCTTTTAGGACGCTCTTGGCCCATCTGACACGGAACATCGGGACCTTCTCTCCAGCGTAGCTCAGCTCCCAGATCTCCTCGATCCTTCCGTAGTATCTGTCCTTGTCATTACCGGTGTAGGATTCCATCGTTACCCGGAGTTCTGATAACCATCGCTCTTCATGTCCTTGTCCTCAGTGTAGAATGTGTAGCCGTTGATATCGTACGCCTCATAGGTCATCAGGTTGTGCTCGGCGCCCTGTGACAAGGCGAATATGAGTTGTTCTTCCGCGGAAGAATCCTCATGTAAAGGGTACGACAGAAGCTTCTGCTTGAACCAACGCGTGAAACATGAGTTGTGCTCTTTGAGTATATCTCCGTCCGTCCTCTGTTGGCCTCGGTCATTGTACGTCTTCTCAATAAAGGTTTTGTGCTCTACCACCCAAGGATCGACCACATCTATGTGTTGTAGCGCGACTAGGTTTGCTCTTTCAAAGTCGGCGAGTCGACCCTCGAAGTCGACATGCATTTCGCGGCGACCCTCACGGTGACCCCATCCAGCGAGCCTGCCGAGGTGCCTGTTGACGGGCAGACCAACGGGGTTCTCGATGCCTAGATAATTCGTGCAGTAGGAGATGCACTCTTCGGTCAGAAAGCCCCTGGCTATACTTCCCTCTGGACGTGACATGTTGCGAACGTATCCTTTAATGACACCATTCATCCTTTCGAACGGCATCATGCTGTGCAGGAACGTCGGCCCGAGTTGGATGATATCCTCCACGATATGGACCAGCAGATGCACCATAACGTCGAAGAATGCGGGCGGGAAGTACATCTCAAGCTCGCATAGTATCACCACGATCTCTTCCTGTAGCCTTCTGAGTTGCCTCACGACAATCGACTTCCGAGAGATGACGTCGAAAAAGTTGCATAGGCCAAATAGTGTTTCACGGACGTGCGCGTCCATGATCCCACGGATTGCAACTGGAAGTATCTGCGTCATCGGCACGTGACAGTCGTGAGTTCATTCCGCTGAACTTCTGCTTCGCTGGGTCTAGGTATCTACTTATCTTCCCCGCGTAACCGTAAGGAAGTTTTACTCCTAGGAGGCAGGTGAAAAACTGCTCGATCTCCTCCTGACTTAGAGTGAAGCACGCGGGAGGGTAGTCATTTCCGGTCTTCTTGGCCTTTTTGCCTTTGCGACGACTTTCTGTGTCCTGCTTCGCCTCATCATCATCATCATCATCATCATTAGCGTGAAGCTCCTGCCTGATGCCCATTGATTTCAAGTCTGCCCTTGCTTTCGGCCCATCTTTGGTCCTCTCTGGCATGTTGAGCAGGGTACCAAGCAGACTCTCGCACACGTTCTTCGTGATATGCATGACATCAAGGCTGTGAGGCACACGGTGGATCTTCCAGTACGGCAAGTCCCAGAAAACAGACCTCGTTTTCCATACCTTCAGCAGCGGCTCTGGCGCCTTTCGCTTCTTTCCCGGCTCTGGCGCCTTTTGCTTCTTTCCCGGCAGTGGGCAGTCTTTCCAATTTTTCAACAGCTCGTCTATTTCCTCGCCGCTCCTCGTACACGGGCGTTTTCGGGGTTCGGTTTCACCATCGAACAGATCCTTGCGTTTCCTCCACGGGTCATCGTCGCGAAGCCACCTTCGATGTCCCATGAACACGGTTTTCGAAGACCCGGGATCTCTATCTAGCTGGCGATACGTTGTGTCATCCATGCACCTTACGCATCCAGAAAATCCGTGGACTACCTGCCCCGCGAGATATCCGTAACCGAGATAGTCGTGCACCGTCGTGAGCAGTGCGGCTCTCATAGGGAAATATTCTTTCTCTGCGGCGTCCCACGTATTGGCTGGCGTTTTCCACAGCGTGTCTAGCTCCTCCTTCAGCAGCCCCAGATACAGATTGATGTCGTTCCCTGGTTGTTTCGGCCCTTCAATTAGCATACTCATGTGAATGTACTTCCTCTTCATGCACAACCAGGGGGGAAGGTTGTACATCCACACAAACACAGGCCAGGTGCTATGTGTGCTTCTCTGGCTGCCAAACGGATTGACTCCATCGGTGCTCGCGCCCAGCACGATGTTCCTTGGATCCTTCCCAAATTCTGGGTATTCGAAGTTCAACGCTTGCCACTGGCTCGCATCCTTAGGGTGACTCAGCATCTTGTCTTTTTTATTTATCTCCGGATCATTTCCGTCATCTTCCCGCTTCTTCTCCTCCCTATCCGCGTGCCAACGCAGGAGCTTTGCTACCTTAGGGTCCGCGAAATACCGCTGCAGACGAGGAGTGATCGGAAAGTACCACACCGATTTTCGAGGAGCTTTCTTCCTCTTCTTGTATCGAGTGACGCCGCACACCGGACATATGGTAGACTCCGCGTGCTCGTCCCGATAAATGATACAATTGTTCATGCACACATGGTATTTCACGTGCGGTAAATCCAGAGGACACACGATTTTCTTCGCCTCCTCGAAACTGGTCGGGCACTTGTTCCCCTTGGGAAGACGTTCGTGCCAGAATGACATGTTCTCGTCGAAGCATGCGTCGGTCATTTTGTGTTTTACCTTCATCTCCAGAGCCATGAGCGTTACTTTCAGGCGGGTATCCTCGGGCCTGCATCCTTCATACAATGGAGTAACCGCGTCTATCTCCAGTTGATCCAGCTTGGCTTTCTCTCGGGCGGCAGCTCTTGCGTTATCCGTCTGCTTGAGAAGCAGCTCTTGAATATGAGGGTCCTGCACCCAGCCTCCATCGTCGTCTGCTCCGGCATCTTCATCTTCATGATCATGCCCTTCGTCTTGATCTTCCTCATCATCATGTACGACATCTTCTACATGATGACTGTGTACAGCATCACCGTCGTGATCATGTCCTGGAGATTCTTCGTCTTCTCGCCCGCCCTCGCCGCGGTGGTACTTGTCTTGTTGCCCTTCCTCATTTCTTGCCCGGCCCCGGCCATGGACGACTTCATAGTCATCTTCATCACCTTGCCACCGATAGCCATCCATGAAACCACGCAAGAGCAGGTGGTCCCGCACCTGCCCGGAATCCGGGTCCGCAATAAGGCTCTTCAGCTTGCATCTTCGACACGGACATCTTATCTCCGTCTCGTTCTTTTGAAGCATCTCGGCCTTCGCGGAGCTCAAAAACCTATTCACGATGCCTTCAGTCATCGTGCGGACCATGGTCGCCTGCGGGGTAGAGCAAAACGATATTTTAGAACCAAGAAAAAATTTGGCATGACCTTCCCTAAAAATAGGACCAAAAAGAATGCATAGTGCCAAAATTCTCGCCGAAACGGAAATGAATCAAAACATTCCGGCAAAATATTGGCAACTATCGCATTTCAAATACCGGTACCTTCAAACACAAACATATATGCAACACCACAAACACATGCAACACCACAAACATACATAGATCTAGCTAGGCCACAAAAAGTGCATGTGCACGTTGTTGGAGCGAGCTAGGGAGAAAAAAAGTAGATCTACATCATGAAGATAGCTTTCCCCTTACTTACCTATCAAAAAAAGGTAATTTCACCACTTAATTTTGATGAATCTATGGTGCAAATGAGGTGAGGAGGAGGAGGCAGCCGAAAGCTTGGAGAAGGAGGTGGAGGGAATGAAGTGGGGAAAGTGAGTGGGTAGGTGTGGGGCTGTCCAAAATATCTTGTTGGGGTCCCAGGTTACTAATGGCGCACCACAAGGAAATGCGCCATTAGTAACCCTGGTTACTAATGGCGCACCTGCAGGTGGTGCGCCATTAGAAGTTTTGCAAAAAAGTAAAAAATATAAATATATATACTAATGGCGCACCGTCTGATAGTGCGCCATTAGTAGTTTAAACTAGTAATGGCGCACTGTGCAACGGTGCGCCATTAGTAGTTTTGCAAAAAAAAAAGAATAAGAAAAATTACAATAATGGTGCACTCTCTGCCAGGTGCGCCATTACTAGTTAGAACTAGTAATGGCGCATTGTCTACCTGATGCGCCATTAATATGTATGGAAAAATGGAAAAAAATATTTAATACTAGTGGCGCACCCCGTTTCTGGTGCGCCATTAGTGTCTTCCACACTAATGGCGCATCACCAACAGGTGCACCATTAGTATATAGTAGTGGCGCACTGCTTCCCTGGTGCGCCATTAGTATCAATCCTATCTATAGCCCTTTTCCTAGTAGTGAAGTGCTGATACAAATCTGCTAAGCAACATAGGGCAATGAGATTGATAGCATGTAACTGTCGGTAAAGGTCAGGGTCTTGATTGCCAGAAAATGGTTTACCTTGACAATTTAATGTGATCTGTCAAACGACACACATATGCATCGTGTCACCCGGCTTAGCCGGCCTCCTTTCCTTGTACCAGAAGACTAGAGACAGGGATAGAGATAGGTACTTTATATTCTCTGTTATCTTGTGTAACTAGATATCTCTTCCCTCTCTCCCAAGATTGTAATCTCAACCTCTTGTACGATATCCAGGGAGTCACGCCCCTGGCTATTTAACACGCAGGCGTCGCCCAGAGCTAGGGTACGACGTTGCCCACATGGTAATCAGAGCCTAACTCTTCCCATCTAGCGATCACCTCCTCCTACCACCGAAACCCAGCCATGTCTTCGAGCGCCGCCAACTCCACCCTTTCTGGCCAGATCACCGAGCGCCTCACCCGAACCAACTACGTCCTATGGCGTACCCAGATCACACCACAGCTTCGGGGGGCAGGGTTCTTCGGCTACGTGGACGGCAGCATGCTAGAGCCAACCAAGGTCATCGTCAACAAAGACAAGGATGGCAAGGAGGAGACCATCCCCAACCCGCTTCACTCGGTTTGGATCCGAGATGATCAGCAGGTGCTTGGTTACCTTCTGAATAACCTCTCGAAAGAAGTGCTTGTGCAGGTGACCTCGATCGCCCACGCACAGGAACTCTGGGTAGCGTTGGCGAGCATGTTCTTGTCCACATGGCTGTCTCGTGTCAACAACATCCGCGCGTCGCTCACGAACGTGCAGAAGGGACAGTAGTCGGTGGCCTCCTACTTCACATACATGCGGGGTTTCACCGACGAACTAGCTGCAGCAGGCAAGCCCCTGCAAGATGATGAATTGATCTCCTACATCCTCAACGGGTTGGACATGGAGTACCAACCGCTAGTCTCCGCCCTTGACGCTCGGGTCATCCCGGTCACCCTTGATGAGTTGTTCTCTATGATGAGCAACTTCGATCAAAGGGTGGCCATCTACCAAGGAGCAGGCGCAGGAGGCGGCTTCAAATCCTCTGCCAACGCTGCCACCCGCGGCCGTGGCAGGGGATCACGTCATCGAGGCCCTCCACGGAACAGCAAGGGCAAGGGTAGCAACGACGGAGGAAACAACAGCAGCAGCAACTCTGCACGCAACAGCGGCGGCCGACCCTCCTACACCAGCAACAAGGGTCGGCTCAACGGCAGCTCCTCCAATAGCAGGTCTCGGTCTGACACGATCAGATGCCAAATCTGTGGGAAGCCGGGAAACTCTGCCAAGGACTGCTAGTATCGCTTTGATGAAGATGATGATGATTCCTCTCAAGATGAGAAGGTGGCTGGGGCTGCTGATGGTTCCTACGGCGTCGACACCAACTGGTATGTTAACAGCGGCGCCACAAACCACATCACCGGCGAGCTTGACAAGGTGACTATGCGAGAGAAGTACCGTGGTAAAGATCACATCCACACTGCCAGTGGAGAAGGTATGGAAATTAGTCACATTGGTCATTCAGTTGTTAAAACCCCTCATAGAAATATTCATCTCCAAAATTTTTTGCATGTCCCTACTGCGTCTAAAAATCTTCTCTCCGTTCATTGCATTGCCATTGACAAGCATGTCTTTCTTGAGTTTCACCCCTTCTTCTTTCTGATCAAGGATCAGGCAATGAGGAAGGTGCTATATCGAGGTGTTGGGGAACGTGGCAGAATTTTAAAATTTTCTACGCATCACCAAGATCAATCTATGGAGTCATCTAGCAACGAGGGAAAGAGGAGTGCATCTACATACCCTTGTAGATCATGAGCGGAAGCGTTCAAGAGAACGGGCTTGATGGAGTCGTACTCGACGTGATTCAAATCACCGATGACCAAGTGCCAAATGGACAGCACCTCCGTGTTCAACACACGTACGGTTGGGAAGACGTCTCCTCCAACTTGATCCAGCAAGGGGGAAGAAGAGGTTGATGAAGATCCAGCAGCACGACGGCGTGGTGGTGGAAGCAACGGTGATCTCAGCAGGGTTTCGCCAAGCGCTGGGAGACGGAGGAGTGTCACGGGAGGGAGAGGGAGAGGCCAGGGGCTTGGGGTGCGCAGCCCTCCCTCCCCCCACTATATATAGGGTGCCTAGGGGAGGGGCGCCAGCCCTAGGAGATCCAATCTCCTAGGGGGGGTGGCGGCCAAAGGGGGTGCCTTGCCCCCCAAGGCAAGGGTGGCGCCCCCCACCCCTAGGGTTTCCAAACCTAGGCGCAGGGGGAGGCCTAAGGGGGGCGCACCAGCCCACTAGGGGCTGGTTCCCCTCCCACTTCAGCCCATGGGGCCCTCCGGGACAGGTGGCCCCACCCGGTGGATCCCCGGGACCCTTCCGGTGGTCTCGGTACAATACCAGTGACCCCGAAACCTTCCCGATGGCCGAAACTGGACTTCCTATATATAAATCATTACCTACGGACCATTCCAGAACTCCTCGTGACGTCCGGGATCTCATCCGGGACTCCGAACAACTTTCGGGTTACCGTGTGCTAATATCTCTACAACCCTAGCGTCACCGAACCTTAAGTGTGTAGACCCTACGGGTTCGGGAGACATGCAGACATGACCAAGATGCCTCTCTGGTCAATAACCAACAGCGGGATCTGGATACCCATGTTGGCTCCCACATGCTCCACGATGATCTCATCGGATGAACCACGATGTCGAGGATTCAATCAATCCGTATACAATTCCCTTTGTCAATCGGTATGTTACTTGCCCGAGACTCGATCGTCGGTATCCCAATACTTTGTTCAGTCTCGTTACCAGCAAGTCACTTTACTCGTACCGTAATGCATGATCCCGTGATCAACCACTTGATCACATTGAGCTCATTATGATGATGCATTACCGAGTGGGCCCAGAGATACCTCTCCGTCATACGGAGTGACAAATCCCAGTCTCGATTCATGCCAACCCAACAGACACTTTCGGAGATACCTGTAATGTACCTTTATAGTCACCCAGTTACGTTGTGACGTTTGGCACACCCAAGGCACTCCTACGGTATCCGGGAGTTGCACAATCTCATGGTCTAAGGAAATGATACTTGACATTCAGAAAAGCTACAGCAAACGAACTACACGATCTTTGAGCTAAGCTTAGGATTGGGTCTTGTCCATCACATCATTCTCCTAATGATGTGATCCCGTTATCAATGACATCTAATGTCCATAGTCAGGAAACCATGACTATCCTTTGATCAACGAGCTAGTCAACTAGAGGCTCACTAGGGACGTGTTGTGGTCTATGTATTCACACATGTATTACGATTTCCGGATAACACAATTATAGCATGAACAATAGACAATTATCATGAACAAAGAAATATAATAATAACCATTTTATTATTGCCTCTAGGGCATATTTCCAACAGTCTCCCACTTGCACTAGAGTCAATATTCTAGTTACATTGTGATGAATCGAACACCCATGCAGTTCTGGTGTTGATCATGTTTTGCTCTAGGGAGAGGTTTAGTCAACGGATCTGCTACATTCAGGTCCGTATGTACTTTACAAATCTCTATGTCTCCATTTTGAACACTTTCACGAATGGAGTTGAAGCGACGCTTGATATGCCTGGTCTTCCTGTGAAACCTGGGCTCCTTGGCAAGGGCAATAGCTCCAGTGTTGTCACAGAAGAGAGTCATCGGGCCCGACGCATTGGGTATGACTCCTAGGTCGGTAATGAACTCCTTCACCCAGACTGCTTCTTGTGCTGCCTCCGAGGCTGCCATGTACTCCGCTTCACATGTAGATCCCGCCACAACGCTTTGCTTGCAACTGCACCAGCTTACTGCCCCACCATTCAAAATATACACGTATCCGGTTTGTGACTTAGAGTCATCCAGATCTGTGTCGAAGCTAGCATCGACGTAACCCTTTACGACGAGCTCTTCGTCACCTCCATAAACGAGAAACATTTCCTTAGTCCTTTTCAGGTACTTCAGGATATTCTTGACCGCTGTCCAGTGTTCCATGCCGGGATTACTTTGGTACCTTCCTACCAAACTTACGGCAAGGTTTACATCAGGTCTGGTACACAGCATAGCATACATGATAGACCCTATGGCCGAGGCATAGGGGACGACACTCATCTTTTCTCTATCTTCTGCCGTGGTCGGGCATTGAGCCGTGCTCAATCTCGTACCTTGCAATACAGGCAAGAACCCCTTCTTTGACTGATCCATTTTGAACTTCTTCAATATCTTGTCAAGGTACGTACTCTGTGAAAGACCAATGAGGCGTCTCGATCTATCTCTATAGATCTTGATGCCTAATATATAAGCAGCTTCTCCAAGGTCCTTCATTGAAAAACACTTGTTCAAGTAGGCCTTTATGCTTTCCAAGAATTCTATATCATTTCCCATCAACAGTATGTCATCCACATACAATATGAGAAATGCTACAGAGCTCCCACTCACTTTCTTGTAAATGCAGGCTTCTCCATAAGTCTGCATAAACCCAAACGCTTTGATCATCTCATCAAAACGAATGTTCCAACTCCGAGATGCTTGCACCAGCCCATAAATCGAGCGTTGGAGCTTGCACACCTTGTCAGCATTCTTAGGATCGACAAAACCTTCCGGCTGCATCATATACAATTCTTCCTTAAGGAAACCATTAAGGAATGCCGTTTTGACGTCCATTTGCCATATCTCATAATCATAGAATGCGGCAATTGCTAACATGATTCGGACGGACTTCAGCTTCGCTACGGGTGAGAAAGTCTCATCGTAGTCAACCCCTTGAACTTGTCGATAACCCTTAGCGACAAGCCGAGCTTTATAGATGGTCACATTACCATCCGCGTCTGTCTTCTTCTTAAAGATCCATTTATTTTCTATGGCTCGCCGATCATCGGGCAAGTCAGTCAAAGTCCATACTTCGTTTTCATACATGGATCCTATCTCGGATTTCATGGCTTCCAGCCATTTGTCGGAATCCGGGCCCGCCATCGCTTCTTCATAGTTCGAAGGTTCACCGTTGTCTAACAACATGATTTCCAAGACAGGGTTGCCGTACCACTCTGGTGCGGAACGTGTCCTTGTGGACCTACGAAGTTCAGTAGCAACTTGATCTGAAGTTTCATGATCATCATCATTAACTTCCTCTCTAGTCGGTGCAGGCACCTCAGGAACATTTTCTTGAGCTGCGCCACTTACCGGTTCAAGAGGTAATACTTCATCAAGTTCTACTTTCCTCCCACTTATTTCTTTCGAGAGAAACTCTTTCTCTAGAAAGGACCCATTCTTGGCAACAAAGATCTTGCCTTCGGATCTGAGGTAGAAGGTATACCCAACAGTTTCTTTAGGGTATCCTATGAAGACGCATTTTTCCGACTTGGGTTCGAGCTTTTCAGGTTGAAGTTTCTTGACATAAGCATCGCATCCCCAAACTTTTAGAAACGACAGCTTAGGTTTCTTCCCAAACCATAATTCATACGGTGTCGTCTCAACGGATTTCGACGGAGCCCTATTTAAAGTGAATGCGGCAGTCTCTAAAGCATAGCCCCAAAATGATAGCGGTAAATCGGTAAGAGACATCATAGATCGCACCATATCCAATAGAGTGCGATTACGACGTTCGGACACACCATTACGCTGAGGTGTTCCAGGCGGCGTGAGTTGTGAAACTATTCCACATTTTCTTAAGTGTGTGCCAAATTCGTGACTCAAGTATTCTCCCCCACGATCTGATCGCAAGAACTTGATTTTCCTGTCACGTTGATTCTCAACCTCACTCTGAAATTCCTTGAACTTTTCAAAGGTCTCAGACTTGTGTTTCATTAAGTAGACATACCCATATCTACTCAAGTCATCAGTGAGGGTGAGAACATAACGATAGCCACCGCGAGCCTCAACACTCATTGGACCGCACACATCAGTATGTATGATTTCCAATAAGTTGGTTGCTCGCTCCATTGTTCCTGAGAACGGAGTCTTGGTCATTTTACCCATGAGGCATGGTTCGCACGTGTCAAATGATTCGTAATCAAGAGACTCTAAAAGTCCATCTGCATGGAGCTTCTTCATGCGTTTGACACCTATGTGACCAAGGCGGCAGTGCCACAAGTATGTGGGACTATCATTATCAACCTTACATCTTTTGGTATTCACACTATGAATATGTGTAGCATTACGCTCGAGATTCATTAAGAATAAACCATTCACCATCGGAGCATGACCATAAAACATATCTCTCATATAAATAGAACAACCATTATTCTCGGATTTAAATGAGTAGCCATCTCGTATTAAACGAGATCCTGATACAATGTTCATGCTCAAAGCTGGCACTAAATAACAATTATTGAGGTTTAAAACTAATCCCGTAGGTAAATGTAGAGGTAGCGTGCCGACGGCGATCACATCGACCTTGGAACCATTCCCGACGCGCATCGTCACCTCGTCCTTCGCCAGTCTCCGTTTATTCCGCAGCTCCTGCTTTGAGTTACAAATGTGAGCAACCGCACCGGTATCAAATACCCAGGAGCTACTACGAGTACTGGTAAGGTACACATCAATTACATGTATATCACATATACCTTTCGTGATGCCGGCCTTCTTGTCCGCTAAGTATTTGGGGCAGTTCCGCTTCCAGTGACCACTTCCCTTGCAATAAAAACACTCAGTCTCGGGCTTGGGTCCATTCTTTGGCTTCTTCCCGGCAGCTTGCTTACCGGGCGCGGCAACTCCCTTGCCGTCCTTCTTGAAGTTCTTCTTACCCTTGCCTTTCTTGAACTTAGTGGTTTTATTCACCATCAACACTTGATGTTCCTTTTTGACTTCTACCTCTGCTGATTTCAGCATTGCAAATACTTCAGGAATGGTCTTTTCCATCCCCTGCATATTGAAGTTCATCACAAAGCTCTTGTAGCTCGGTGGAAGCGACTGAAGGATTCTGTCAATGACCGCGTCATCCGGGAGATTAACTCCCAGCTGAGTCAAGCGGTTATGCAACCCAGACATTTTGAGTATGTGCTCACTGACAGAACTATTTTCCTCCATCTTACAGCTGAAGAACTTGTCGGAGACTTCATATCTCTCGACCCGGGCATGAGCTTGAAAAACCATTTTCAGCTCTTCGAACATCTCATATGCTCCGTGTCTCTCAAAACGCTTTTGGAGCCCCGGTTCTAAGCTGTAAAGCATGCCGCACTGAACGAGGGAGTAATCATCAGCACGTGTCTGCCAAGCGTTCATAACGTCTTGGTTCTGTGGGACGGGTGCGTCACCTAGCGGTGCTTCTAGGACATAATCTTTCTTGGCAGCTATGAGGATGATCCTCAGGTTCCGGACCCAGTCCGTATAGTTGCTGCCATCGTCTTTCAGCTTGGTTTTCTCTAGGAACGCGTTGAAGTTGAGGACAACGTTGGGCCATTTGATCTACAAGACATATTGTAAAGATTTTAGACTAAGTTCATGATAATTAAGTTCATCTAATCAAATTATTCAATGAACTCCCACTCAGATAGACATCCCTCCAGTCATCTAAGTATAACATGATCCGAGTTAACTAGGCCGTGTCCGATCATCACGTGAGACGGACTAGTCAACATCGGTGAACATCTTCATGTTGATCGTATCTTCTATACGACTCATGCTCGACCTTTCGGTCTTCTGTGTTCCGAGGCCATGTCTGTACATGCTAGGCTCGTCAAGTCAACCTAAGTGTATTGCGTGTGTAAATCTGGCTTACACCCGTTGTATTCGAACGTTAGAATCTATCACACCCGATCATCACGTGGTGCTTCGAAACAACGAACCTTCGCAACGGTGCACAGTTAGGGGGAACACTTTCTTGAAATTATTACGAGGGATCATCTTATTTAAGCTACCGTCGTTCTAAGCAAATAAGATGTAAAACATGATAAACATCACATGCAATCAAATAGTGACATGATATGGCCAATATCATTTGCTCCTTTGATCTCCATCTTCGGGGCTCCATGATCATCGTTGTCACCGGCATGACACCATGATCTCCATCATCGTGTCTTCTTGAAGTTGTCTCGTCATCTATTACTTCTACTACTATGGCTAACGCTTTAGCAATAAAGTAAAGTAATTACATGACGTTTATGTTGACACGCAGGTCATAAATAAATAAAGACAACTCCTATGGCTCCTGCCGGTTGTCATACTCATCGACATGCAAGTCGTGATTCCTATTACAAGAACATGATCATCTCATACATCACATATATCATTCATCACATCCTTTGGCCATATCACATCACAAAACACTTGCTGCAAAAAATAGTTAGACGTCCTCTAATTGTTGTTGCAAGTTTTTACGTGGCTGCTATAGGTTTCTAGCAAGAACGTTTCTTACCTACGCCAAAACCACAACGTGAATTGCCAATTTCTATTTACCCTTCATAAGGACCCTGTTCATCGAATCCGATCCGACTAAAGTGGGAGAGACAGACACCCGCCAGCCACCTTATGCAACTAGTGCATGTCAGTCGGTGGAACCGGTCTCACGTAAGCGTACGTGTAAGGTTGGTCCGGGCCGCTTCATCCCACGATGCCGCCGAATCAAGATAAGACTAGTAACGGCAAGCAAATTGACAATATCGACGCCCACAACTACTTTGTGTTCAACTCGTGCATAGTAACTACGCATAGACCTAGCTCATGATGCCACTGTTGGGGAACGTAGCAGAATTTTAAAATTTTCTACGCATCACCAAGATCAATCTATGGAGTCATCTAGCAACGAGGGAAAGAGGAGTGCATCTACATACCCTTGTAGATCACGAGCGGAAGCGTTCAAGAGAACGGGGTTGATGGAGTCGTACTCGACGTGATTCAAATCACCGATGACCAAGTGCCGAACGGACAGCACCTCCGCGTTCAACACACGTACGGTTGGGAAGACGTCTCCTCCAACTTGATCCAGCAAGGGGGAAGGAGAGGTTGATGAAGATCCAGCAGCACGACGGCGTGGTGGTGGAAGCAACGGTGATCTCGGCAGGGCTTCGCCAAGCGCTGGGAGACGGAGGAGTGTCACGGGAGGGAGAGGGAGAGGCCAGGGGCTTGGGTGCGCAGCCCTCCCTCCCCCCCACTATATATAGGGTGCCTAGGGGGGCGCCGGCCCTAGGAGATCCAATCTCCTAGGGGGGCGGCGGCCAAGGGGGTGCCTTGCCCCCCAAGGCAAGGGTGGCGCCCCCACCCCTAGGGTTTCCAACCCTAGGCGCAGGGGGAGGCCCAAGGGGGGCGCACCAGCCCACTAGGGGCTGGTTCCCCTCCCACTTCAGCCCATGGGGCCCTCCGGGACAGGTGTCCCCACCCGGTGGACCCCCGGGACCCTTCCGGTGGTCCCGGTACAATACCGGTGACCCCGAAACCTTCCCGATGGCCGAAACTGGACTTCCTATATATAAATCTTTACCTCCAGACCATTCCGGAACTCCTCATGATGTCCGGGATCTCATCCGGGACTCCGAACAACTTTCGGGTTACCGTGTGCTAATATCTCTACAACCCTAGCGTCACCGAACCTTAAGTGTGTAGACCCTACGGGTTCAGGAGACATGCAGACATGACCGAGAAGCCTCTCTGGTCAATAACCAACAGTGGGATCTGGATACCCATGTTGGCTCCCACATGCTCCATGATGATCTCATTGGATGAACCACGATGTCGAGGATTCAATCAATCCGTATACAATTCCCTTTGTCAATCGATACGTTACTTGCCCGAGACTCGATCGTCGGTATCCCAATACTTTGTTCAGTCTCGTTACCGGCAAGTCACTTTACTCGTACGTAATGCATGATCCCTTGATCAACCACTTGATCACATTGAGATCATTATGATGATGCATTACCGAGTGGGCCCAGAGATACCTCTCCGTTATACGGAGTGACAAATCCCAGTCTCAATTCGTGCCAACCCAACAGACACTTTCGGAGATACCTGTAATGTACCTTTATAGTCACCCAATTATGTTGTGACATTTGGCACACCCAAGGTACTCCTACGGTATCCGGGAGTTGCACAATCTCATGGTCCAAGGAAATGATACTTGACATTCAGAAAAGCTACAGCAAACGAACTACATGATCTTTGAGCTAAGCTTAGGATTGGGTCTTGTCCATCACATCATTCTCCTAATGATGTGATCCCGTTATCAATGACATATAATGTCCATAGTCAGGAAACCATGACTATCCTTTGATCAACGAGCTAGTCAACTAGAGGCTCACTAGGGACGTGTTGTGGTCTATGTATTCACACATGTATTACGATTTCCGGATAACACAATTATAGCATGAACAATAGAAAATTATCATGAACAAAGAAATATAATAATAACCATTTTATTATTGCCTCTAGGGCATATTTCCAACATGAGGTAGATGCGTCCGTGGGCTTTACCTCTTGATTCCGGAGATTAGAAGATTGAATAAAAAAGTTCTCAGTGCCACCAAAGTGTCTTCAACATGATGGTACGATCGATTAGGACATGCTTCATTTTCTTTAGTAGAAAGATTGCTTAGGAAAAATAAGCTCCCGTATGTTGGTGAGCCTGATGTTGAAACTGTTTGTGATTCATGTCAAAAGGCCAAAAGTCATCAATTACCTTATCCAACTTCCACTAGTGTCTCTACCATGCCTTTGCAACTTATCTTTTCTAATGTGTGGGGGCCTGCACCCTCTTCTGTTGGTAGACATACATACTGTTGGGGAACGTAGCAGAATTTAAAATTTTCTACACATCACCAAGATCAATCTATGAGTTATCTAGCAACGAGGGAAAGGGGAGTGCATCTAGATACCCTTGTAGATCGTGAGCGGAAGCGTTCAAGAGAACGGGGTTGATGGAGTCGTACTCGTCGTGATCCAAATCACCAATGACCGAGCGCCGAACGGACGGCACCTCTGCGTTCAACACACGTACGGTTGGGAAGACGTCTCCTCCTTCTTGATCCATCAAGGGGGAAGGAGAGGTTGATGGAGATCTAGCAGCACGACGGCGTGGTGGTGGAAGCAACGGTGATCTCGGCAGGGCTTCGCCAAGCTCAGCGAGAGGGAGAGGTGTCACGGGAGGGAGAGGAAGGCGCCAGGGGCTTGGGTACCGCTGCCCTCCCTCCCCCCCCACTATATATAGGGCCCCTAGGGGGGCGCCGGCCCTAGAGATTGGATCTAAGGGGGGGGGGGGGCGGCGGCCAAGGCACTACTAGGAAAAGGGCTATAGATGGAAATGACACTAATGGCACACCATACATGTGGTGCGCCATTACTATATACTAATGGCGCACCATGTGGAGATGCGCCATTAGTGTGGAAGACACTAATGGCGCACCAGGCACACGGTGCGCCACTAGTAACAAAATGTTTTTTTTCATTTTTTCAAACATACTAATGGCGCATCCGGGCAGAGTGCGCCACTACTGTATTTTTTTACTTTTTTGCAAAACTACTAATGGCGCACCGTTGCATAGTGCGCCATTACTAGTTTAAACTAGTAATGGCGCACTGTGCCACGGTGCGCCATTAGTATAAAAATAATAAAACATTCTAATAAAAAAATAAAAAAACATTCTAATGGCGCACCGCTCGGGGGTGCGGCATTAGTAATTTTCCCCTAGCTCCAACTCGCCCGACACCTTCGTCCTTCCCTCTTGCCAGATCCAGCCCCCCCCCTCCGCGCGCTGCCCCGACCCACGATGCCGCCGCCCCTACGTGCGCTGCCGCCCCCGCGCCCCCACCACTGCAGCTCCGCCATCGCCGACGCCTCCGCGAGCTCGCCGTCGCCGACAGCCTCCCCGCGTCGGCCCCTCGCCGTCTTCCTCTTCGACTACGAGGACCCGGACGAGCTATGACGCCCTCGAGCCATCCCTTCGACGCCACCGCCGCCGCTGACCCCGACCCCAACCCCGACGCCGACCCCTCCGGCGACCGGCCGCGCCCGCCCAGGTACCTCTCCTCCTTCCTTCTTCCCCCCTCTCCACCCTTCCTCCCCATTCCATCCCTCCCTCCCCTCGACCGTGTCTTGTGTCTCAACACTTCAGGTTTGTGCACTAGGTTTAGACAGACAGTAATGCCTAGGTTCAATTAGGTTCAGTAGTGCCATTTGTTCATAGGTTCAATTAGGTTCAATTAGGTTTGTGCACTAGGTTTAGACAGACAGTAATGCCTAGGTTCAATTAGGTTTAGATAGACAAACAGTAATGACTGTGTTCCTAGGTTTAGACAGACAATGTCTTTCATGCCATTTGTTCAACATCAGACAACATTTGTCATTTGCCACATGTTCAGTTCAGTAGAGATGCAATGCTAGTAATTCGTTTCTTTTCTTCTAAAATTGACATATGGAAGTAATCTGTTAATCTGAATTTTGTTACTGATGATGACATGCGATTTGTGCACTGTAGTTTGTTAATCTGGACAACTCAGTAGCTAATGCATTCAGTTAACCAAAGTTTAGTTCTTGTGTATTGTAATTTGTTAATCTGTTACTCCATTTGTTACTAAATTTTTATCTTGGGGTTTAGTAGTGAGATAGAACATGCATGGTCCATCATTTAGTTGGAGTATTGCCTAGGTTCAATTAGGTTCAGTAGTGCTACTAGGTTTAATATCGTTGCTCCTGTGCTATACTTTCACAGCCTGGAGTGCATTAGGGAGTAGTAGCCAATTAGGTTCAGCAGTTAATTGATGGTTTGATACATGATACATTTCATGCACAGGGTGCTAGAGCTGCACTTAACTTGCTAAAATCATCCCCTTGTTCTTACTGGTTATAGAAATTCATTGCTTGTCCTATGTTTTCTGTCAGGGTATTGTTCAGGAAGCTTGCTTGAGTTTGTGTCCCTTAATTTGTAAATCTGCAGTTCTAGCCACATTTAGGATAAGTTGTTGTATATACTATCATAAAGTTCAGCAATAATAGGGCATCAACAGTGCTACTCTAGTATCTAGTTGGGGAGGGACAAATGGACAAGGAATTACTTGTGATGCCTCTGAATTACTTGTGATCACATTGAGAAAGACTTGTAAAGATGATGATCATCTTTTACAGAAAACAATTTTTGTAAACACGTCAGTAACTTTGCTAGTTTGCTGGGTTTTGTCTCCGACCATCGTGTCGTGATGAATTTGCAGGTACCCCGAGAGGCCCTTGAGTTTGCTGGAATGTCGATTAACTTCTGTTCTGGCAAATTCGGGTACTCCATATGTCCTATTTTCAGCAAAGGTCATGCTGAAATTTTCCGTGAATTTTAGCATGACTTTGCTAAAAATAGGACATATGGGGTACTTGTGACTAATGCATGGGCCGGGGTATCTTAGTACTTAATTAAGTAGGATCAACTGCCCCTTTATTCTTGCTGCATTAAACCATAGGTTTTATGGTGCCTCGGTGTCGATGAGAACCTAAATGATGAAAGCTTAGGCTTTTATGGTGCCTCGGCGTCGACAAACCCTAAATGATAAAACCTTGGCTTTTAGGGTGCCTCAGTGTCGATAAGAACCTAAATGATGAAAGCTTAGGCTTTTAGGGTGGCTCGGCGTTGACAAACCCTAAATGATAGAAGCTTAGCTTTTAGGATGCCTCGGTGTCGACAAACCCTAAATGATGTAGTTTTGAATTATGAACGTAGGATATGTCATCATCGGACGATGAAAGTCTCCCGGGGGAGTGCGACTGGTGCCACGACGATCGAGGTCTGTGCGACATGCCTCACCTGGACGATGATCGGCACTTCAGCATTAAGCTCGAGGAGACCTTCGAAGTTGAAACGGTACACAACGACGACAAGTGTTATTTTCATAATTAAGCATGACTTCAACTATTTCAACGTGTAATTTTCATCTTTTACAATTCGAGTATAGCTTATCCCATGCCATGCAAGACGCTATGTCTTGGAGAGGATGGATTTTGAAGACCATGAAATTTCTGAAACAAAGAAAATTCACCTAAGGACTCATCACGATGTGGACTTTGAAGTAAATCTATATAATTCTGAGAGCGTAACCCATTTTGGTTGCAAAAATTGGGAAGCATTTTGCAAGATGTATGGTTTTGATGAGGGTATGCTTATCACCATGGATCTTGGTAATCCTGACATCAACCAAGACAATATGGACATTTGGGTCCTTGTTGATACGCCTCCAGTTCTACCGCTATGTGAGTTTCTCAAACATAGTTAATTATTAACTAATTTATATTGTTTATTTCAAAATAGTTGACAGCTTATTTCCATTGACAGCTTATTTTTATTGTTCAAAGAATGTGCGGGAGATGGTAGACAAAACCCACTACACCGATGGCTCCGAATTAACAACTTACAAGGAGAAAAATCATCTGGTCGGATTTTGTACTGACATTGAGAATTACAATATCCACAATCAAACTCCTCAACATTATGGTAAATACGTGCCACTAGTGCATGTGTTCAACTACGGTAACTACCATGGAGATACCTTGGTAAGATTTTTACTATTACAACATCCGTGCATCTTTTGCATACTTCAAAAACTAGTACATCATTGCTAACTATGAAGTTATTACTATGTTTTTCAACAGATAATCCCAGAGAATTGTGTGCCTCATTTGATGTATAAGAAAGGTAGTCTTAATGTTTTGAACATACAGCCAGGTCATCCTACGAATCTCAACTGTCCATACGAGATTTATAAAAAGAAGTGGAGACATGAAAATAAAAGGATGGAAAAGATGTATGGACAGTCGTAAGGAGGTTCTTGGAAGCAAAAGGAAGCGAAGCGAAAGAATTGGAGACAGGATATTCTCCATTCTCCATAATGGAGAGTCAGGGTCTATATTGTTTTATGCTATTTTAGCTTAAATAGGGTATATAGGTCATGCCTAATACTGATGATCATGTTCTAAGAACAATTAAGTAGGGTTGGTTCGATGACTATCAAGATGATGATCGTATGACTTGTTATTAATAACGAGTAGAAGTTGTATGATGATGATTAGTAGGACCTGTTAGGATTAGTATTACTTCCGACAAACTCGATACTCGCGGTCTCGAGACTTGTAATGTTTTATCTTTGTTCGGTCTTTTGAATTCGAAGACTAATATGATGAATTGTATTCGGAGACTAATCTTCTATTGTATTCGGAGACTTGTAAGTGTGTAGACCCTACGGGTTCGGGAGACACGTAGACTCGACTGAGACGGCTCTTGGGTCAATAACCAACAGCGGGATCTAGATACCCATGTTGGCTCCCACATGTTCCACGATGATCTCATCAGATGAACCACGATGTTGAGGATTCAATCAATCCCGTATACAATTCCCTTTGTCAATCGGTACGTTACTCGCCCGAGACTCGATTGTCGGTATCCCAATACCTCGTTCAATCTCGTTACCGGCAAGTCACTTTACTCGTACCGTAATGCATGATCCCGTGATCAACCACTTGGTCACATTGAGCTCATTATGATGATGCATTACCGAGTGGGCCCAGAGATACCTCTCTGTCATACGGAGTGAGAAATCCCTGTCTCGGTTCGTGCCAACCCAACAGACACTTTCGGAGATACCCGTAGTGCACCTTTATAGTCACCCAGCTACGTTGTGACGTTTGGCACACCCAAAGCACTCCTACGGTATCCGGGAGTTGCACAATCTCATAGTCTAAGGAAATGATACTTGACATTCGGAAAAGCTCTAGCAAACGAACTACACGATCTTGTCCTATGCTTAGGATTGGGTCTTGTCTATCACATCATTCTCCTAATGATGTGATCCCGTTATCAATGACATCTAATGTCCATAGTCAGGAAACCATGACTATCTTTTGATCAACGAGATAGTCAACTAGAGGCTCACTAGGGACGTGTTGTGGTCTATGTATTTACACATGTATTACGATTTCCGGATAACACAATTATAGCATGAACAATAGACAATTATCATGAACAAGGAAATATAATAATAACCATTTTATTATTGCCTCTAGGGTATATTTCCAACAGTCTCCCACTTGCACTAGAGTCAATAATCTAGTTACATTGTGATGAATCGAACACCCATAGAGTTATGTTGCTGATCATGTTTTGCTCTAGGGAGATGTTTAGTCAACGGATCTGCTACATTCAGGTCCATATGTACTTTACAAATATCTATGTCTCCATTTTGAACACTTTCACGAATGGAGTTGAAGCGACGCTTGATATGCCTGGTCTTCCTGTGAAACCTGGGCTCCTTGGCAAGGGCAATAGCTCCAGTGTTGTCATAGAAGAGAGTCATCGGGCCCGACGCATTGGGTATGACTCCTAGGTCGGTAATGAACTCCTTCACCCAGACTGCTTCTTGTGCTGCCTCCGAGGCTGCCATGTACTCTGCTTAACATGTAGATCCCGCCATAACGCTTTGCTTGCAACTGCACCAACTTACTGCCCCACCATTCAAAATATACACGTATCCGGTTTGTGACTTAGATTCATCCAGATCTGTGTCGAAGCTAGCATCGACATAACCCTTTACGACGAGCTCTTCGTCACCTCCATAAACGAGAAACATATCCTTAGTCCTCTTCAGGTACTTCAGGATATTCTTGACCGCTGTCCAGTGTTCCATGCCGGGATTACATTGCTACCTTCCTACCAAACTTACGACAATGTTTACATCAGGTCTGGTACACAACATGGCATACAAATAGACCCTATGGCCGAGGCATAGGGGATGACACTCATCTTTTCTCTCTCTTCTACCGTGGTCGGGCATTGAGCCATGCTCAATTGCATACCTTGCAATACAGGCAAGAACCCCTTCTTGGACTGATCCATATTGAACTTCTTCAATATCTTGTCAAGGTACGTACTTTGTGAAAGACCAATGAGGTGTCTCGATCTATCTCTATAGATTTTGATGCCTAATATATAAGCAGCTTCTCCAAGGTCCTTCATTGAAAAACACTTGTTCAAGTAGGCCTTTATGCTTTCCAAGAATTCTATATTATTTCCCATCAACAGTATGTCATCCACATATAATATGAGAAATGCTACGGAGCTCCCACTCACTTTCTTGTAAACACAGGCTTCTCCATAAGTCTGTGTAAACCCAAACGCTTTGATCATCTCATCAAATCGAATGTTCCAACTCCGAGATGCTTGCACCAACCCATAGATTGAGCGTTGGAGCTTGCACACCTTGTTAGCATTCTTAGGATCGACAAAACCTTCCAGCTGCATCATATACAATTCTTCCTTAAGAAAGCCGTTAAGGAATGCCGTTTTGACGTCCATTTGCCACATCTCATAATCATAGAATGCGGAAATTGCTAACATGATTCGGACGGACTTCAACTTCGCTACGGGTGAGAAAGTCTCATCGTAGTCAACCCCTTGAACTTGTCGATAACCCTTAGCGAGGAGTCGAGCCTTGTAGATGGTCACATTACCATCTGCGTCTGTGTTCTTTTTAAAGATCCATTTATTTTCTATGGCTCGCCGATCATCGGGCAAGTCAGTCAAAGTCCATACTTCGTTTTCATACATGGATCCTATCTCGGATTTCATGGCTTCTAGCCATTTGTCGGAATCTGGGCCCGCCATCATTTCCTCATAGTTCGAATGTTCACTGTTTGTCTAACAACATGATTTCCAAGACAGGGTTGCCATACCACTCTGGTGCGGAACGTGTCCTTGTGGACCTACGAAGTTCAGTAGCAACTTGATCTGAAGTTTCATGATCATCATCATTAACTTCCTCTCTAGTCGGTGAAGGCACCTCAGGAACATTTTCTTGAGCTGCGCCACTCTCCGGTTCAAGAGGCAATACTTCATCAAGTTCTACTTTCCTCCCACTTTCTTCTTTCGAGAGAAACTCTTTCTCTAGAAAGGATCCATTCTTGGCAACAAAGATCTTGCCTTCGGATCTGAGGTAGAAGGTATACCCAATAGTTTCTTTAGGGTATCCTATGAAGACGCATTTTTCCGACTTGGGTTCGAGCTTTTCAGGTTGAAGTTTCTTGACATAAGCATCGCGTCCCCAAACTTTTAGAAAAGACAGCTTAGGTTTCTTCCCAAACCATAATTCATACGGTGTTGTCTCAACGGATTTTGACGGAGCCCTATTTAAAGTGAATGCGGCAGTCTCTAAAGCATAGCCCCAAAATGACAGTGGTAGATCGGTAAGAGACATCATAGATCGCACCATATCCAATAGAGTGCGATTACAACGTTCAGACACACCATTACGCTGAGGTGTTCCAGGCGGCGTGAGTTGTGAAACTATTCCACATTTCTTTAAGTGCGTGCCAAATTTGTGACTCAAGTATTCTCCCCCACGATCTGATCGCAAGAACTTGATTTTCCTGTCACGTTGATTTTCAACCTCACTCTGAAATTCCTTGAACTTTTCAAAGGTCTCAGACTTGTGTTTCATTAAGTAGACATACCCATATCTACTCAAGTCATCAGTGAGGGTGAGAACATAACGATAGCCACCGCGAGCCTCAACACTCATTGGACCGCACACATCAGTATGTATGATTTCCAATAAGTTGGTTGCTCGCTCCATTGTTCCTGAGAACGGAGTCTTGGTCATTTTACCCATGAGGCATGGTTCGCACGTGTCAAATGATTCGTAATCAAGAGACTCCAAAAGTCCATCTGCATGGAGCTTCTTCATGCGTTTGACACCTATGTGACCAAGGCGGCAGTGCCACAAGTATGTGGGACTATCATTATCAACCTTACATCTTTTGGTATTCACACTATGAATATGTGTAACATTACGCTCGAGATTCATTAAGAATAAACCATTCACCAGCAGGGCATGACCATAAAACATATCTCTCATATAAATAGAACAACCATTATTCTCGGATTTAAATGAGTAGCCATCTTGAATTAAACGAGATCCTGATACAATGTTCATGCTCAAAGCTGGCACTAAATAACAATTATTGAGGTTTAAAACTAATCCCGTAGGTAGATATAGAGGTAGCGTGCCGATGGCGATCACATCGACCTTAGAACCATTCCCGACGCGCATCGTCACCTCGTCCTTCGCTAGTCTCCACTTATTCCGCATCTCCTGCTTTGAGTTACAAATGTGAGCAATCGCACCGGTATCAAATACCCAGGAGCTACTACGAGTACTGGTAAGGTACACATCAATTACATGTATATCACATATACCTTTAGTGTTGCCGGCCTTCTTGACCGCTAAGTATTTGGGGCAGTTCCGCTTCCAGTGACCACTTCCCTTGCAATAAAAACACTCAGTCTCGGGCTTGGGTCCATTCTTTGGCTTCTTCCCGGCAGCTTGCTTACCGGGCGCGGCAACCCCCTTGCCGTCCTTCTTGAAGTTCTTCTTACCCTTGCCTTTCTTAAAATTAGTGGTTTTATTCACCATCAACACTTGATGTTCCTTTTTGATCTTCACCTCCGCTGATTTCAGCATTGAATATACCCTAGGAATAGTCTTTTCCATCCCCTGCATATTGAAGTTCATCACAAAGCTCTTGTAGCTCGGTGGAAGCGACTGAAGGATTCTGTCAATGACCGCGTCATCCGGGAGATTAACTCCCAGCTGAGTCAAGCTGTTGTGTAACCCAGACATTTTGAGTATGTGCTCACTGACAGAACTATTTTCCTCCATCTTACAACTGAAGAACTTATCGGAGACTTCATATCTCTCGACCCGGGCATGAGCTTGGAAAACCAATTTCAGCTCTTCGAACATCTCATATGCTCCGTGATTCTCAAAACGCTTTTGGAGCCCCGGTTCTAAGCTGTAAAGCATGCCGCACTGAACGAGGGAGTAATCATCAGCACGCTACTGCCAAGCGTTCACAACGTCTTGGTTCTCTGGGATGGGTGCGTCACCTAGTGGTGCTTCTAGGACATAATCTTTCTTGGCAGCTATGAGGATGATCCTCAAGTTCCGGACCCAGTCCGTATAGTTACTGCCATCATCTTTCAGCTTGGTTTTCTCTAGAAACACGTTGAAGTTGAGGGCAACATTAGCGTGGGCCATTTGATCTACAAGACATATTGTAAAGATTTTAGACTAAGTTCATGATGATTAAGTTCATCTAATCAAATTATTCAATTAACTCCCACTCAGATAGACATCCCTCTAGTCATCTAAGTGAAACATGATCCGAGTCAACTAGGCTGTGTCCAATCATCACGTGAGACGGACTAGTCAACATCGGTGAACATCTTCATGTTGATCGTATCTTCTATATGACTCATGCTCGACCTTTCGGTCTTCCGTGTTTCGAGGCCATGTATGTACATGCTAGGCTCGCGAAGTCAACCTAAGTGTTTTGCGTGTGTAAATCTGGCTTACACCCATTGTATTCGAACGTTAGAATCTATCACACCCGATCATCACGTGGTGCTTCGAAACAACGAACCTTCGCAACGGTGCACAGTTAGGGGGAACACTTTCTTGAAATTATTACGAGGGATCATCTTATTTAAGCTAACGCCGTTCTAAGCAAATAAGATGTAAAACATGATAAACATCACATGCAATCAAATAGTGACATGATATGGCCAATATCATTTTGCACCTTATGATCTCCATCTTCGGGGCGCCATGATCATCGTTGTCACCGGCATGACACCATGATCTCCATCATCGTG
Source organism: Triticum aestivum (assembly GCF_018294505.1). Classification (NCBI taxonomy): domain Eukaryota; kingdom Viridiplantae; phylum Streptophyta; class Magnoliopsida; order Poales; family Poaceae; genus Triticum; species Triticum aestivum. Next base: position 741,812,150 of record NC_057797.1, on the reverse strand, counting down.
TCTTCATGAATTTGTCTCGTCATCTATTACTTCTACTACTATGGCTAACAGTTTAGCAATAAAGTAAAGTAATTACATGACGTTATATTGACACGCAGGTCATAAATAAATTAAGACAACTCCTATGGCTCCTGCCGGTTGTCATACTCATCGACATGAAAGTCGTGATTCCTATTACAAGAACATGATCAATCTCATACATCACATATATCATTCATCACATCCTTATGGCCATATCACATCACACGACACATACTGCAAAAACAAGTTAGACGTCCTCTAATTGTTATTGCAAATTTTTACGTGGCTGCTATAGGTTTCTTAGCAAGAACGTTTCTTACCTACGCCAAAACCACAACGTGATATGCCAATTTTTATTTACCCTTCATAAGGACCCTTTTCATCGAATCCGATCCGACTAAAGTGGGAGAGACAGACACCCGCTAGCCACCTTATGCAACTAGTGCATGTCAGTCAGTGGAACCAGTCTCACGTAAGCGTACGTGTAAGGTTGGTCCGGGCCGCTTCATCCCATGATGCCGCTGAATCAAGATAAGACTAGTAACGGCAAGTAAATTGACAATATCGACGCCCACAACTGCTTTGTGTTCTACTCGTGCATAGAAACTACGCATAGACCTAGCTCTGATACCACTGTTGGGGAACGTAGCAGAATTTAAAATTTTCTATGCATCACCAAGATCAATCTATGGAGTTATCTAGCAACAAGGGAAAGGGGAGTGCATCTACATACCCTTCTATATCGCGAGCGGAAGCGTTCAAGAGAACAGGGTTGATGGAGTCGTACTCGTCGTGATCCAAATCACCGATGACCGAGTGCCGAACGGACGGCACCTCCGCGTTCAACACACGTACAGTTGGAAAGACGTCTCCTCCTTCTTGATACAGCAAGGGGGAAGGAGAGGTTGATGGAGATCCAACAGCACGACGGCGTGGTGGTGGAAGCAATGGTGATCTCGGCAGGGCTTCACCAAGCTCAGCGAGAGGGAGAGGTGTCACTGGAGGGAGAGGGAGGCGCCAGGGGCTTGGGTAGCGCTGCCCTCCCTCCCCCCACTATATATAGGGCCCCTAGGGGGGCGCCGGCCCTACAGATTGGATCTCAAGGGGGGGGGGGTTGCGGCCAAGGGGGGTGGCTTGCCCCCCAAGCTAAGTGGGGCGCCCCCCACCCCTAGGGTTTCCAACCCTAGGCGCATGGGAAGGCCCAAGGGGGGCGCACCAGCCCACCAGGGGCTGGTTCCTTTCCCCACTTCATCCCATGGGGCCCTCCGGGATAGGTGGCCCCACCCGATGGACCCCCGGGACCATTTCGGTGGTCCCGTTACAATACCGGTGACCCCTGAAACTTTCCCGATGGCCGAAACTGGACTTCCTATATATAATTCTTCACCTCCGGACCATTCCGGAACCCCTCGTGACGCCCGGGATCTCATCCGGGACTCCGAACAACTTTCGGGTTACCGCATACGAATATCTCTACAACCCTAGCGTCACCGAACCTTAAGTGTGTAGACCCTACGGGTTCGGGAGACACGTAGACATGACCGAGATGACTCTCGGGTCAATAACCAACAGGGGATCTGGATACCCATGTTGGCTCCCACATGTTCCACGATGATCTCATCGGATGAACCACGATGTCGAGGATTCAATCAATCACGTATACAATTCCCTTTGTCAATCGGTACGTTACTCGCCCGAGACTCGATCGTCGGTATCCCAATACCTTGTTCAATCTCGTTATCGGCAAGTCACTTTACTCATACTGTAATGCATGATCCCGTGATCAACCACTTGGTCACATTGAGCTCATTATGATGATGCATTACCGAGTGGGCCCAGAGATACCTCTCCGTCATACGGAGTGACAAATCCTAGTCTCAATTCGTGCCAACCCAACAGACACTTTCGGAGATACCCGTAGTGCACCTTTATATTCACCCAGTTACGTTGTGATGTTTGGCACACCCAAAGCACTCCTATGGTATCCGGGAGTTGCACAATCTCATGGTCTAAGGAAATGATACTTGACATTTGGAAAAGCTCTAGCAAACGAACTACATGATCTTGTGCTATGCTTAGGATTGGGTCTTGTCCATCACATCATTCTCCTAATGATGTGATCCCGTTATCAATGACATCTAATGTCCATAGTCAGGAAACCATGACTATCTTTTGATCAACGAGCTAGTCAACTAGAGGCTCACTAGGGACGTGTTGTAGTCTATGTATTCACACATGTATTACGATTTCCGGATAACACAATTATAGCATGAACAATAGACAATTATCATGAACAAGGAAATATAATAATAACCATTTTATTATTGCCTCTAGGGCATATTTCCAACACATACTACGTGAGTTTCATTGACGACTATAGCAAATTATCTTGGATCTATCTTCTTAAGAAATGATCCAATGTTTTCCAAGTTTTTCTCAATTTCCAAGCTTTGATTGAACAGAAATTCAATAGCAAAATCATTGCTCTCCAGTCTGACTGGGGAGGAGAGTACGGAAAATTAAACTCTTTCTTTCAAAAACTTGGAATCTCTCACCACGTGTCTTACCCACATGCCTATCAACACAATGGGTCTGCTGAGCGCAAACACAGGCACATCGTTGAAGTTGGCCTAGCACTTCTAGCTGGTGCCTCCATGCCTCTCAAATTCGGGGATGAGGCATTTCTTGCTGCAGTACACATCATCAACATGTTGCCTAGTCATGTCATGAACAATGAAACTCCCATGGAAAAACTCCTTCACACAAAACCAGACTACACAACACTTCGTGTCTTTGGGTGTGCATGCTGGCCCAATCTTCGTCCCTGCAACAATCGCAAGCTTATGTTTCGATCTAAGCAATGCATGTTCCTTGGTTACAGCAATCAACATAAAGGTGTTATGTGCCTTGACATCCCTACTAGTCGTGTGTATATTTCCCGTGATGTTGTCTTCGATGAAACACAATTTCCATTCTCTAAGCTTCATCCCAACACCGGTGCACTTCTTCGCCAAGAAATTCTCCTCTTACCACAAAGTCTCACCGGCCTTTATCTAGGGGGAAACAATTCTGATGATCAATGGTTGACTAACTCTCATAACCTTGAGCATGAGCTTTGTGATGATGCAGCAGAAAACGGTGAAGAAAGCGCCCCAAACGTGTCACATTCTATGTGTCCAGCACCGGGGGACAAATCCTCCTTGGGATCGGCAGTGCAGGAATCCCACAATCGATCCTCCTCGGGATCGGTGGAGCGACAGGACGCTGGGGCGCTGGAACCCGTGTCGACCGCCAGGCGTGGCGTCAGGGAACCTGCATGTGGCACGCGGCGCCTCTCCGTCGGCTCGGGAGCGGCCTCCAGCCCGCACCAATCCGGCGCGGACACCAGGCCCGCTGGGAGTCGCTGGGCCTCAAGCGGGCCCCACCACTACGTGCGACGGCGGCAACAACCAAGCCCTCCACCACACGGGCGCGAGACAGGCACGGATCCCGGTGCGGATCCTGCTTTGTCCCCTGGCTCGCGATCCGGCGCACATTCTCCTGGGCCCAGCCAATCATCGCCACATGATGGGCACCCTAGCGCAGGATCTTCTGTACCGCATGCAACTGAACCGGTGGCGTTAGGAGCCACAGAAGATCCCGTCGATCCGTCCGAGGGTGCTACAGCAGTGCCGAAAGGATCCGCCTCGGGATCGCCTCCTTCTCACGTGGCAGTAGGATCTTCTGCGCCCCCTACAGCTACTGTCCCGCATACATGCCTACAAGAGGGGTAACTAAACCTGTTAATTACTAACAAGTTGTGAAGTTTGGTTTGGCATGTTCGGCAGGTGAACCTAGCACCCCTGAGGAGGCACTCAGCGACACAGGTGGAAGAAGGCCATGGAAGAAGAATACATGGAACTCCTCAAAAATCAAACATGGCATTTGGTTCCCCCACGGCGAGGTAAAAATTTGATTGATTGCAAATGGGTTTTCAGGATAAAGAGAAAATCTGATGGATCTATAGATCGCTACAAGGCCAGACTTGTTGCAAAGGGCTTTAAACAATGGTACGGTATAGACTATGAGGACACCTTTAGTCCCGTTGTTAAAGCTGTCACTATTCGCCTTATATTGTCTATTGTTGTTTCTAGGGGATGGTGCTTTAGACAGCTAGATGTACATAACGCATTCCTTCATGGTGTTCTGGAAGAGGAAGTATATATGAAGCAACCTCCTGGGTTTGAAAGTAAAAGCAAACCAACCTATGTATGCAAACTTGACAAAGCTTTGTATGGGCTGAAACAGGCTCCCAAGGCGTGGTACTCACTGATGTCTACTACACAACCTTCTTCTTGTAGACATTGTTGGGCCTCCAAGTGCAGAGGTTTGTAGGACAGTAGCAAATTTCCCTCAAGTGGATGACCTAAGGTTTATCAATCCGTGGGAGGCGTAGGATGAAGATGGTCTCTCTCAACCAACCCTGCAACCAAATAACAAAGAGTCTCTTGTGTCCCCAACACACCCAATACAATGGTAAATTGTATAGGTGCACTAGTTCGGCGAAGAGATGGTGATACAAATGGTATATGGATGGTAGATAAAGGTATTTGTAATCTGAAATTATAAAAACAGCAAGGTAACTAATGATAAAAGTGAGCGTAAACGGTATCGCAATGCGTTGAAACAAGGCCTAGGGTTCATACTTTCACTAGTGCAAGTTCTCTCAACAATAATAGCATAATTGGATCATATAACTATCCCTCAATATGCAACAAAGAGTCACTGCAAAGTTACTAATATCGGAGAACAAACGAAGAGATTATGGTAGGGTACGAAACCACCTTAAAGTTATTCTTTCTGATCGATCTATTCAAGAGTACGTAGTAAAATAACACGAAGCTATTCTTTCCGTTCAATATATCCTAGAGTTCGTACTAGAATAACACCTTAAGACACAAATCAACCAAAATCCTAATGTCACCTAGATACTCCAATTTCACCTCAACTATCCGTGGGTATGATTATACGATATGCATCACACAATCTTAGATTCATCTATTCAAACCAACACAAAGTACTTCAAAGAGTGCTCCAAAGTTTCTACCGGAGAGTCAAGACGAAAACGTGTGCCAACCCCTATGCATAGGTTCCCAAGGTCACGGAACCCGCAAGTTGATCACCAAAACATACATCAAGTGGATCAATAGAATACCCCATTGTCACCACGGGTATCCCACGCAAGACATACATCAACTGTTCTCAAATCCTTAAAGACTCAATCCGATAAGATAACTTCAAAGGGAAAACTCAATTCATTACAAGAGAGTAGAGGGGGAGAAACATCATAAGATCCAACTATAATAGCAAAGCTCGCGATACATCAAGATCGTATCATCTCAAGAACATGAGAGAGAGAGAGATCAAACACATAGCTACTGGTACATACCCTCAGCCCCGAGGGTGGACTACTCCCTCCTCGTCATGAAGAGCACCGGGATGATGAAGATGGCCACCGGAGAGGGATTCCCCCTCCGGCAGGGTGCCAGAACGGGTCTAGATTGGTTTTTGGTGGCTACGGAGGCTTCTGGCAGCGGAACTCCCGATCTATTCTGCTCCTCGAAGTTTTTAGGTTATATGGGTATATATGGGAGGAAGAAGTACGTCGGTGGACCTCCGGGCTGTCCACGAGGCAGGGGGCGCGCCCCCCACCCTCGTGGGCAGCCCGGGACTCTCCTGGTCCATCTCCGATACTCCGTGGGCTTCTTCTGGTCCAAAAATAAGTTCCGTGAAGTTTCCGGTCTATTGGACTCCGTTTGATTTTCCTTTTCTGCGATACTCTAGAACAAGGAAAAAACAGAAACTAGCACTGGGCTCTGGGTTAATAGGTTAGTCACAAAAATAATATGAAAGTGTATAATAAAGCATATAAAACATCCAAGGTTGATAATATAATAGCATGGAACAATCAAAAATTATAGATACGTTGGAGACGTATCAACATCCCCAAGCTTAATTCTTGCTCGTCCTCGAGTAGATAAATGATAAAAACAGAATTTTTGATGTGGAATGCTAACTAACATATTCATCATGAATTTCTCTTTATTGTAGCAAGAATATTTAGATCAATAAGATTCAAGACAAAAGTTTAATATTGACATGATGATACTTCAAGCATACTAATAAAACAATCATGTCTTCTCAAAATAACATGGCCAAAGAAAGTTCATCCCTACAAAATCATATAGTTTAGTCATGCTCCATTTTCGTCCCACAAGAATGCTCTCATCATGCACAACCCCGATGACAAGTCAAGCAATTGCTTCATACTTTAGTAATCTCAAACTTTTTCAATCTTTGCGCAATACATGAGCGTGAGCCATGGATATAGCACTATGGGTGGAATAGAATATAATGATGGGGGTTATGTGGAGAAGACAAAAAAGGAGAAAGTCTCACATCAATGAGGCTATCAATGAGCTATGGAGATGCCCATCAATTGATGTTAATGCAAGGAGTAGGGATTTCCATGCAACGGATGCACTAGAGCTATAAATATATGAAAGCTCAACAAAAGAAACTAAGTGGGTGTGCATCCAACTTGCTTGCTCATGAAGACCTAGGGCACTTGAGGAGGACCATTGTTGGAATATACAAGCCAAGTCCTATAATGAAAAATTCCCAATAGTATATCAAAGTGACAAAACAAGAGACTCTCTATAATGAAGATCATGGTGCTACTTTGAAGCACAAGTGTGGAAAAAATGATAGTAGCATTGTCCCTTTTGTATTTTTTTATTTGGCCTTTCTTTTTTTTATTTGGCCCCCTTTTTTATTTGGCCTTTCTCTTTTTTTTGGGACAATGCTCTATTAATGATGATCATCACACTTCTATTTATTTACAACTCAAAGATTACAACTCGATACTAGAACAAGATATGACTCTATATGAATGCCTCCGGCGGTGTACCGGGATTGCGATGAATCAAGAGTGACATGTATGAAAAATTATGAACGGTGGCTTTGCCACAAATACTATGTCAACTACATGATCCCGCAAAGCAATATGACAATGATGATGCGTGTCATAATAAACGGAACGGTGGAAAGTTGCATGGCAATATATCTCGGAATGGCTATGGAAATGCCATAATAGGTAGGTATGGTGGCTGTTTTGAGGAAGATATAAGGAGGTTTATGTGTGAAAGAGCGTATCATATCATGGGGTTTGGATGCACCGGCGAAGTTTGCACCAACTCTCAATGTGAGCAAGGGCAATGCACGGTACGGAAGAGGCTAGCAATGATGGAAGGGTAAGAGTGCGTATAATCCATGGACTCAACATTAGTCATAAAGAACTCATATACTTATTGCAAAAATCTACAAGTCATCAAAAACCAAGCACTACGTGCATGCTCCTAGGGGGATAGATTGGTAGGAAAAGACCATCGCTCGTCCCCGACCGCCACTCATAAGGAGAACAATCAAAGAACACCTCATGTTTCAAATTTGTTACATAACGTTTACCATACGTGCATGCTACGGGACTTGCAAACTTCAACACAAGTATTTTTCAAATACACAACTACTCAACTAGCACAACTTTAATATCACTATCTCCATATCTCAAAACAATTATCAAGTATCAAACTTCTCTTAGTACTCAATGCACTCTATATGAAAGTTTTTATTATAACCCTCTTGGATGCCCATCATATTAGGACTACTTTCATAACCAAAGCAAACTACCATGCTGTTCTAAAGACTCTCAAAATGATATAAATGAAGCATGAGAGTTCATTAATTTGTATAAAATAAAACCACCACCGTGCTCTAAAAAGATATAAGTGAAGCACTAGAGCAACAACAAACTACTCCGAAAGATAAAAGTGAAGATCAATGAGTAGTCGAATCATTATGCAACTATATGAAGACTCTCTAACATTTAAAAATTTCAGATCTTGGTATTTTATTCAAGCAGCAAGAAAATGTAAATAAACTAAAATGACGCTCCAAGCAAAACACGTATCATGTGGTAAATAAAAATATAGCTCCAACTAAAGTTACCGATGAACAAAGACGAAAGAGGGGATGCCTTCCGAGGCATCCCCAAGCTTAGGCTCTTTGTTGTCCTTGAATATTACCTTGGGGTGCCTTGGGCATACCCAAGCTTAGGCTCTTGCCACTCCTTATTCCATAATCCATCGAATCTTTACCGGAAACTTGAAAACTTCACAACACAAAACTTAACAGAAAACTCGTAAGCTCCGTTAGTATAAGAAAATAAATCACCACTTCAAGGTACTGTAATGAACTCAATATAAATTCATATTGGTGTAATATATACTGTATTCCAACTTCTCTATGGTTCATACTCTCCGATACTACTCATAGATTCATCAAAATAAGCAAACAACACATAGAAAACAGAATCTGTCATAAACAGAACAGTTTGTAGTAATCTGAATCAAACGTATACTTATGGAACCCCAAAAATTCTAAAATAAATTGCTGGACCTGATGAATTTATATATTAATCACCTGCAAAAATAAGTAACTAAATAGCACTCTCCAGTAAAAAATGGCAGCAAATCTCGTGAGCGCCAAAGTTTCTATTTTTTACAGCAAGATCAACAGGACTTTCCCCAAGTCTTCCCAACGGTTCTACTTGGCACAAACACTAATTGAAACATAAAAACTCAATAATAACATAGGCTAGATAAATTATTTATTATTAAAAAGGAGCAAAAAGCAAGAAACAAAAATAAAGTTGGGTTGCCTCCCAACAAGTGCTATCGTTTAACGCCCCTAGCTAGGCTTGATGATTTCAATGAGGCTCACATAAAAGATAAGAATTGTAACATAAAGAGATAATCATGAAGAATATGAATAGCACATTTAAGTCTAACCCACTTCCTATGCATAGAGATTTTGTGAGAAAACAACTTATGGGAATAAGAACCAACTTGCATAGGAAGGTAAAACAAGCATAACTTCAAAACTTTAAGCACGTAGAGAGGAAACTTGATATTATTGCAATTCCTACAAGCATAAGTTCCTCCCTCATAATAATTTTCAGTAGCATCATGAATGAATTCAACAATATAACCAGCACCTAAAGCATTCTTTTCATGATCTACAAGCATAGAAATTTTATTACTCTTCACATAAGCAAAATTCTTCTCATTCATAATAGTGGGAGCAAACTCAACAAAATAACTATCATGTGAGGCACAATCCAATTGAAAACTAAAATCATGATGACAAGTTTCATGGTTATCATTATTCTTTATAGCATACATGTCATCACAATAATCATCGTAGATAGCAACTTTGTTCTCATAATCAATTGGAACCTCTTCCAAAATAGTGGATTCATCACAAAATAAAGTCATGACCTCTCCAAATCCACTTTCATCAATATAATCATCATAAATAGGAGGCATGCTTTCATCATAATAAATTTGCTCATCAAAACTTGGGGGACAAAAAATATAATCTTCATCAAACATAGCTTCCCCAAGCTTGTGCCTTTACATATCATTAGCATCATAGATATCCAAGGAATTCATACTAACAACATTGCAATCATGCTCATCATTCAAATATTTAGTGCCAAACATTCTAATGCATTATTCTTCTAGCACTTGAGCACAATTATCGGAATCCTTATTCTCACAAAAGACATTAAAAAGATGAAGCATATGAGGCATCCTTAATTCCATTTTTTGTAGTTTTCTTTTATAAACTAAACTAGTGATAAAATAAGAAACAAAAATATTCGACTGCAAGATCTAAAGATATACCTTCAAGCGCTAACCTCCCCGGCAACGGCGCCAGAAAAGAGCTTGATGTCTATGATGTCTACTACACAACCTTCTTCTTGTAGATGTTGTTGGGCCTCCAAGTGCAGAGGTTTGTAGGACAGTAACAAATTTCTCTCAAGTGGATGACCTAAGGTTTATCAATCCGTAGGAGGCGTAGGATGAAGATGGTCTCTCTCAAGCAACCCTGCAACCAAATAACAAAGAGTCTCTTGTGTCCCCAACACACCCAATACAATGGTAAATTGTATAGGTGCACTAGTTCGGGGAAGAGATGGTGATACAAGTGCAATATGGATAGTAGATATAGGTTTTTGTAATCTGAAAATATAAAAACAGCAAGGTAACTAATGATAAAAGTGAGCACAAACGGTATTGCAATGCTAGGAAACAAGGCCTAGGGTTCATACTTTCACTAGTGCAAGTCCTCTCAACAATAATAACATAATTGGATCACATAACTATCCCTCAACATGTAACAAAGAGTCACTCCAAAGTCAGTAATAGCGGAGAACAAACGAAGAGATTATGGTAGGGTACGAAACCTCCTCAAAGTTACTCTTTCCAATCAATATGTTGGGCTATTCCTATAAGTGTCACAAACAGCCCTAGAGTTCGTACTAGAATAACACCTTAAGACACAAATCAACCAAAACCCTAATGTCACCTAGATACTCCAATTTCACCTCAAGTATCCGTGGGTATGATTATACGATATGCATCACACAATCTCAGATTCATCTATTCAACCAACACATAGAACCTCAAATAGTGCCCCAAAGTTTCTACCGGAGAATCACGACGAAAACGTGTGCCAACCCCTATGCATAGGTTCATGGGAGGAACCCGCAAGTTGATCACCAAAACATACATCAAGTGAATCACGTGATATCCCATTGTCACCACAGATACGCACGGCAAGACATACATCAAGTGTTCTCAAATCTTAAAAGACTCAATCCGATAAGATAACTTCAAAGGGAAAACTCAATCCATTACAAGAGTGTAGAGGGGGAGAAACATCATAAGGTCCAACTATAATAGCAAAGCTCGTGATACATCAAGATCGTACCAAATCAAGAACACCAGAGAGAGAGAGAGATCAAACACATAGCTACTGGTACATACCCTCAGCCCCGAGGGTGAACTACTCCCTCCTCGTCATGGAGAGCGCCGGGATGATGAAGATGGCCACCGGAGAGGGATTTCCCCCCTCCGGCAGGGTGCCGGAATGGGTCTAGATTGGTTTTCGGTGGCTACGGAGGCTTCTGGCGGCGGAACTCCCGATCTATTGTCTCTTTGATAGTTTTAGGGTATATGGATATATATATATATATATAGGTGGAAGAAATACATCAGGGGAGCCACGAGGGGCCCATGAGGGTGGAGGGCACGCCCAGGGGGTGGGCGCGCCCCCTGCCTCGTGCTCTCCTCGTTGATCCCCTGACGTGTACTCCAAATCTCCTGTATTGCTTTCTTTCCAAAAATAACTTTTCCGAAGGTTTCATTCCGTTTGGACTCCGTTTGATATTCCTTTTCTGCGAAACACTGAAACAAGGGAAAAACAGAAACTGACACTGGGCTCTGGGTTAATAGGTTAGTCCCAAATATCAAATAAAATAGCATATAAATGCATATAACACATCCAAAGTTGATAATATAATAGCATGGAACAATCAAAAATTATAGATACATTGGAAATGTATCAGTCTACTACACAACCTTCTTCTTGTAGACGTTGTTGGGCTTTCAAGTGTAGAGGTTTGTAGGACAGTAGCAAATCTCCCTCCAGTGGATGACCTAAGATTTATCAATCCGTGGGAGGCGTAGGATACACCCAATACAATGGTAAATTGTATAGGTGCACTAGTTCGGCGAAGAGATGGTGATACAAGTGCAATATGGATAGTAGATAATGGTTTTTGTAATTTGAAAATATAAAAACAGCAAGGTAACTAATGATAAAAGTGAGCACAAACGGTATTGCAATGCGTTGAAACAAGGCATAGGGTTCATACTTTCACTAGTGCAAGTTCTCTCAACAATAATAACATAATTGGATCATATAACTACCCCTCAACATGCAACAAAGAGTCACTCCAAAGTCACTAATAGCGGAGAACAAACAAAGAGATTATGGTAGGGTACGAAACCACCTCAAAGTTATTCTTTCTGATCGATCTATTCAAGAGTCCGTAGTAAAATAACAGGAAGCTATTCTTTCCGTTCAATCTATCCTAGAGTTCGTACTAGAATAACACCTTAAGACACAAATCAACCAAAACCCTAATGTCACCTAGATACTCCAATGTCACCTCAAGTATCTGTTGGTATGATTATACGGTATGCATCACACAATCTCAGATTCATCTATTCAAACCAACACAAAGTACTTCAAAGAGTGCCCCAAAGTTTCTACCAGAGAGTCAAGACGAAAACGTGTGCCAACCCCTATGCATAGATACTTGAGTGCTGAGTTTGCCCTTAAGGACCTGGGAGATCTACACTTCTTTCTGGGAATTGAAGTAAAAAGACATGTAGATAGTCTGCATCTCTTTCAGGAAAAGTATGCCACTGATCTGGTAAGTAGAGTTGGGTTGCAAGGATGTGAGCCTTCACCAACACCACTATCTAGCACAGAAAAACTGTCACTTACTGAGGGAAAACCCTTGAGTCAGGAAGACAGTACCAGATACAAAAGTTTAGTGGGAGCTCTTCAGTACTTAACTTTAACAAGGCCTGGCATTTCTTTTGTTGTTAACAAAGTATATCAGTTTCTTCATGCTCCCACCGCAACTCATTGGCTGCTGCAAAACGCATAGTGAGATATGTAAAAGATACTATGAACCTTGGTCTTACTTTCAGGAAGTCCTCTTCAACTCTTGTTAGTGCTTTTTCTGATTCTGATTGAGCAGGATGTCCAGATGACAGACGCTCCACTGGTGGTTTTGCAATATTCTTTGGTCCGAATTTAATATCTTGGTGTGCAAAGAAACAAGCCACAGTATCACGATCAAGTACAGAAGCTGAGTATAAAGCACTAGCCAATGCCACATCAGAGATTATATGGGTTCAGTCCATGTTGAAAGAGCTTGGTGTGAAGCACACTCGAATTCCATGTCTATGGTGTGATAATCTTGGTGCTACTTACCTATCTGCTAATCCGGTTTTTCATGCCAGGACAGAACACATTGAGATTGATTTTTACTTTGTTTGAGAAAGGGTAGCTAATAAGCAATTGGAGATTCGTTTTGTGCATTCACGTGATCAGGTTGTAGATGGATTCACAAAAGCATTACCTACAAGGAGTCTTGAGGAATTCAAACGTAATCTCAACTTGACCAAGTTGTGATTAAGGGAGGGTGTCAAACGACACACATATACATCGTGTCACCCGGCCTAGCCGGCCTCCTTTCCTTGTACCAGAAGACTAGAGATAGGGATAGAGATAGGTAGTGTATATTCTCTGTTATCTTGTGTAACTAGATATCTCTTCCCTCTCTCCCAAGATTGTAATCTCAACCTCTTGTACGCTATCCAGGGAGTCGCGCCCCTGGCTATTTAACACGCAGGCGTCGCCTAGAGCTAGGGTACGACGTTTCCCACATGATCAAACAAAGCCCAGGTAACCTTTCTGTCTGAAATAAAATTTTCTAAAGTCAATAGAACTGACCTAGTTATTGCTTTGACATTGCAGATAGTGTGCTAATTCAAATGGAGCTATAAGGGTAAATAGTGGCTGCAAGAGTGAGATAAAGCAAGAAAAACACCTTGTTTGTCATATTCTTTTGATGTACTGTAAAAGGTCTCAAATTAGATTTTGGACAATGCTTAAAATTCGTCTATATGAACGACTTAATAAACCATGTCGCCCTATAGGTATATGTTAGACACGACTGATATTGGACGAGTAGAACAAAGTTGCCCCCGTTGCAACATATGGGTACTTAACTAGTGCTCCATTAACTTCCAAATAAAGGGTAGCTCCTGAGACAGTTCATCCTCCCGACTAGTTAGGATGTTTTTCTCCCTCCCGAGACTGAAATTTGTGGTGGGAGAAAATTTTCGTCCTCAAGCATCAGCACACAAATCTTGTTGGCGCCATCACCGCTCACGGTATGTCTCCCGTGACCCACACTTCCTCCGCAGACCATGTCCGTACCCTTCGCTCTACTTGCTCGTGTCGGAGCAGTCCCTTGAGTTGTCGCCACAACCTCTATCTCCTCACACTACCGAGCCAAGCTCATGGGCGGGCACCAGGCGATCTCAGCCAGCTCCATGTACGCATCCCACGAGCAGGTAGCCGTCATCAGTCATGCGTGAGCTGCTGTCCTCCTTCACGTCTGCTGTGTCGGGTTTCCCCGCCACCCGAGCCAAGCTAGGACAAGCTACGGTGCAGCGGCGTGAAGAGTCAACGAGGCCAACAATAATCATGTATTGACACCACCTTCCTCATGCCCCTCCGTCCACCGTGTCAACACAATGTCCTGCTGGCACTGCACAACATCCGTCGCACTGTACAAAAGGCATTCCACGACATGCCCATAAGTTTTTTTTGTTTTCAAAATTTAACAAATTCTTATTCCAAGATAACCCCCATTAAATTTATATTGCATTGCACAAACGAGGAGGCTTTTGGAAGAGCCTTTTGCTAACTTTGTCAAAGGAGGAGGAAGAAGAAGATGATGGCTTCGAAATGGCGGCCACATTAAAATTATTAAAATTGATATATGGTGCGAATGTATTGAAATGGTGTTATGTATGTAAAAGGACGTGAGAAGTAGCAAGGAAAAATTAATGGAAATTAAACTGAAGGGATAATTTAATTCGCTATTTTCAATACCCATATTTTTAGGGAGGCTCTCAGTAACTAGCTTTCGAGAGTTAAACGTTGGAGATGTAAGATGTTCTTAGAGCAAAAAATATTTCCTCTCCTCCTCCGGGGTTTCTCTTGCCCCTAGAGACTCCGGAGGCGCTCCCTCAACCCTAGAACTCCTCCCTCCTGATCCCAGTTCCACAGGCCTCCATTGCTGCCGGCGCCGGCGGCATTGACGGCACCCTTCCCGTTGAAGGCAGAGGGCAGGAGAGGCGCTCCGCTGCGGCGCTCAACGGGCAGTGATGGGGCGTTGGCTCGGGGTGTAGGGCGGCACGGCCATGTCGGGCGTGGCCTGATATTCTTCAATGAAAGGGCGATGTAGAGATGCTGGCGCGTCGCCAGCTGCCGTGTGCTCTGATCTGATCTGGGTCTCAAGGCTGATGCGAACGTGCGGGGCTGCCTTATTCTCTACGGCTAGTCCGACAGGGAGATGATGGTGGTTTGGCCCAACTAGTCTTCGAGCGCCAAGTCGTCGATCTGCTTCACGCTGGCCTCCTTGATCTGCACAACGACGAGTTCCAGTCTTCCTCTCAGAAATTTTCGCTGATTCGCGCATGGCGCCACTGGATATCTAGATTGGAATCGATCTGGTCGTGCACTCTCTTATCTTCGTCCTGTGAGCTTCATGAGGGCGTGGGACATGTCTAAATGTAGATTTCCATGGTATTGACAGAGGTGGATAAAGTCATGGTGGTTGCGATCAAAGGTTTGTAATGGTGGAGTGTTGTATCGATGGCGATGAAGAATGGTGGCACAAGTTATTCCTGTGTGTCGGGTGTTGGTGACTTGCAGCAATGGCCTTGGCAAGAGGGGGTTGCAGCACATGTGGACTGCATTTTGGTGGTGCTCCTCGAGTACCCAGTCACGATTTCCAGGGTCAAAACCCAAGGTCTGACCTTCATTGGTTGTGCCTGGCAATGGCCTTGCTGAAGACATTGTTTCATGAACTCGGACTTTCTTCAGGGTGAAAACTCAAAATCTTCGATGGTGGTTAGAGTGTTGCGGTTGCGAGTGTGTCATCACCGCGACATGTTATTTTTTTCTGTTTCTCTTTTTTTTTTCTTGGTTGTGTGCACCATTGACATTTTTGGATATCGTATTAGTTCAGAGGCTGGGTGTAATTGATATCTCCGCTGTATTGATATATTCTCTTTATCGAAAAAAAAATCGGCAAAAATAGTTATTTCCAAAGAAAAGAACTGCAAGAATTATTAGCTGGCTTGTGTATATAACTATATATATATGCACATTGCATGCGTTTCTGGATGTGAGAAATTAATCTATACATCTCGTACAAGCGACTCCCCATCAGTAATTACACCTATTTTGCTAATGTGCCATCCATCCACATCAACAACATTGTTCTACTTAATTATTAACTTAGAATATTCATTTGATCGTGTTTACTTTAGTGTACTCATAAAAAAAGCATACGTATCGGGAGTCTTGTGGCTTTACAACGACTGACCGTAAGAACATGCATGCCATGTTCTAACTATAAACTGGTACAATCGTATCGTGAAAATTGATAGAGAAAACTGACACAACCTTAGCCAGTAGTACAATGCTTGTACGTCGACAGAGGTCGAGGGGCTATATAGTCGAGCAACACGAGCCGAGCTTTTGTATACAACGAAAGAACCAGAGTCAGAGTAAAGAGAAATGCACCGAGTCAGATGTATCAGCCTGATCCGTGCATATTGCGATGAGCTTTGCTACATCTACGAAAAAGCATGACAAAACTTACGTAGAAGCTTATGTGGCCTAATTTGGTTGGGAGTAAAAACGGGCCAGGCCCACTCCCTGAAAATCAGGGGGGAGGGGGGGGGGGGGTTGATTAATTTATAGGAGGGAAAGTTACATAACATTAAGTAAAAGCTTACGTAGATGTAGCATTTTTGCATTGTGATATGCGTAATGCAATAGGATTGAGAGACAACGGTAATCCGGTGGCGGCATATGCCTGGGGGCGCAGTAATTAACTAGATCGCCTGTGTGGAGTACCGATCTTTCCTCGTAGCCGCGACTCGTGGTCCACCGCAGATGGGTTCTGTCGAAGGTGACTATTAAATTGAAGGAAAAGAACCAGGGCACCCGAGGTCTCTTTGATAAACCACTTCAGAGCAATTTTAATGGGGCTACCTATTTGGTCCGCGGCTGTCCGTTTGGGTCGGCGTAGACAAAAAAACAGCCCAATGCGCCGACCCAAACGGACGCGCGTCCGCTTTTGTCCGCCTGCCGACCCATTCCCGGCCAATTTTTTAGTCCGATTTGCATTGGCGCAGACACAAGACGGACGCGCGCGCTCGCTCTTTTTCCTTATCGGGCCCACTGATCGGTGGCCCATTGGATTTACATCCTCGCCCGCCTGCTTTGTCGCCGACGACGCCGTTCATTTTTTCAGATAAAAATGGATACATAGATAGTTCTAGCGAACACAGATAAAAGAAAAGAGCACTACTCGTCGATTTCTGACTCCGACTCGGTAATGTCCTCCTCCGATGTCTGAATGTAGGCGTCAGCATACGCTCGTCTTCAAAATCCCAACCCACCGTTTCTCGTAGCTCCAGTTTCAATTGAGCTGTCTGCTTCCGCGAACGCTTGTTCTCCCGATAGGCGGCTCGCTCCTTCCTCCTCGCGTCCCTCTCCAACCTCCTTTGCTTGTAGAACTGGCGCTCGTCGACGATGTCCTGCGGGAAGCCTCCGCGCCACACCACCAAGGCTTCCACATCCTTCTCCGTGATGGCGAGGTGACGCTGATGCCTCCGGTGGACACGACGATCCTCGTCGGTGAAAAGCCGCGGGAGAGGCGCCAGATCCTGCGCCCGCTGGCTCGACACATTGGAAAAATTCATATCCCGACAAGGCCTCAGGAGGTGCCACGCCGCCGCGTCGTGTGCGCGGGCCGCCTCCTCTGCGGTGTCGAAGGTGCCGAGGATGAAACTTTTCTCGCGAAACAAGATCTCGGAGGAGAAGGCGTCGGAGCGGCGCTCACGAACTCCGCGAAAATCTGAAACGCCCAGACGGCGGATCGACATGGTGGCGCAGAGGCAGCGAGAGTGGGCGGCGAGCAGAGGCGGCGAGAGTGGGCGGCGGACAGAGTGTGGAGAGAGCGCCTTCTTTATAACGAGCGCCGCCTGCGGCGCGCGCGCTGGAGCGCCAAAACCTGTGCGCGCTAGGTCGCTTTCCCCCGCGCGCTGGTGCGCCAAAACCAGGGCGACGGCATGATCTAAAACGCGCGCAGTCATAAAATAGGTCGGCCCGTTGGACACACTGCCGACCCAAAACTAAAAGAGGGCGAACGGCGGGCGGACGGCCGACCCAAACGAACAAAAGGCGGACAAAAACACCGTCCATTTGGGGCGGCCCATTGGAGTTGTTCTCAGACCGACTGATTTTTCGTTCACTCCGCTAGTCATGAGTGACTTCCTCGCTCGCTCATCCAGCGACTGTGTGTGCACTCTGCTACCCACGAGTTTCCTCACTGTGCTCGCTCGCTCAGGAGTCGTGTTGTCTCTTCCCTCCTCCCCTGTGCCAAGGTGAATAGGTATCACTTATAGTACCCCAAACATCCGATTGCATTTTCCAACTGAAATTAAAAATGACTATCGAAATTGCATTGTACATCCAGAATAAACCTAAGAAAACATGATCCCAAGCGGATACTTGACATGTCCCCCCTCAGCCAGGCCCATCACAAGAAAAGCGAAAACCTAGATTTGCTTTATCGGGTATCAAACGATTAGACACAACTGATGTTGAACTAGTAGAACAAAGTTGCCACTGTTGTAACACACGGGCACTTAACTAGTGCCTTTTAAATTCCAAATAAATGAAGCTCCTCAAATAGCTTCTCCTCCCAACCAGTTGGATGTTTTGCTCCCTCCCAATACTGAAATTTGTGGCGGGGGAGATTTTTCTTCGTCAATCATCAGCACTCAAATCTTGTCACCGTTCACAAACCGGCTCTCGTGACCCACGCTTCCCTTGCGGGTGTCCGTGCCCTTCCCCCTATTTGCTCGTGTCGGAGCACCCTCCTGAGTTGTCGCCACGGCCGCCATCTCCTCATAGCACCGAGCCAAGCTCGTGGACGGGCACGAGGCGATCTCAATCGACTCCTCGTACGCGTCCCACGAGAAGGTAGCCGTCATCAGTCATGCGTGAGCTACTAGCCTCCTCCACGTCTCCCGTGTGTTGGCCTTCTCCGCTACCCGAGCTGAGCCAGGACAACCTACGGTGCAGCGGTGTGAAGCGTCAGCGTGTCCAACAATAATCGTGTGTATCGACACCACCTTCCTTATACCCCTCTGTCCACCGAATCAACCGCACGTCCCGCTGGCCACTACACAACGTCCGCCAAACCGTACACATGGCATTCAACGACAAGCCCATAAGGTATTTTTTTTCTTTTCAAAATTGAATAAATTCTTATTCCATGATAACCCCCATTAAATCTGTACTGCACTACACAAATGAGCAAGCTTCTGGGAGAGCCTTTTGCAAACTCATTGTTGGAGGAGGAGGAGGAAGAAGAAGATGATGGCTTCGAAATGGCGGCCCCTTCATGATAGTTGTCAGGTTGGACCTCCCAGAGCCGCACGTGCATGGTACGAGCGCAAATACGATCGGTTGCGCTCGTACCAGACGCCGCTCTGGTGCGCCTCTCACTTGATCTATCTTATCTTCAATGTACTCCTTTCCGTATATATGCTTGACTTCATGCATGTTTAGCTCATTTTCCCATGAAAACAAAATAATAAGAGAAATTTTGAATCGTTTGCTTTTATTAGTCATTAGCAACAATATCGGAGCGGATATTTCTTAAATAAACCTGTTTAAGCTATGGTGCGATGAGCGTAAGTAATTAGTAACAATATCGGAGCGGATATCTTGGTTTTTCTTAAATAGACCGTTTTAAGCTATGGTGCGAAAAATACACTCATCACCCTTGCCCCCCCCCCCCCCCGGGGGGGGGATTGTTTCATTGCCCCCTTATACTATTTTCTGGCTACGTCCCTACCAACCAACCTATGCAAGTGCCTCCAAGCATGGCTCTTTCTCCTCCCTGGATGAGTAATCTCTGGAAAATAAGTTAGCTCCAACGTTGTAATGCAATAGAAATCAAGCTAAGAAGAAATGTTTGTCATTTAAAAGCAGTCAACTGTACACTTGAAATATCGATGAAGTAAATATGTGCAATTTTAATAAAACTAAGGATTGAGACACTTGCCACACTCTTTTACTTATTGTTGTTGTTGTTGTTGTTGTTGTTGTTGTTGTTGTTGTTGTTGTTGTTTACATTTCCTTACAACTCCACCACCACAATTCACTACATGGTGACATCTTTAAGTACTTACAATGAATTCTTAGGTTTTGCGCTTATCAATTCCTTCCGTTCCTTGTGCGGTCTGTACTTTCATGTATCAAAAATTTCTTCAATGGATCTCCCACACTTATGGCATATCAATGCTCACGCCGTCTTGGGAAATCTGGAACAGAAGAAATGCACTATCCTTGCAAACATGAAACATGAGATTCCATGCTGGCCCGTTGCAGGGTGAGGCACTTGAGTGTGATCATGTTGCGAGAGTAGTTCCGTTAATGTTTTGGCACCTTGAAGCTAGTGTTGTACCCTATCAACCTTGTTCTCAATCAATGAAATGCGACAAAGCTTTTGCCCATGTTGAAAATAATAGCACAAATCGGTCAAATCCACAAACACCATAGCACAGAACATCCTATATCCGTGTTCTTCTTCCACTTACCTTCCTAGCGACGAGAAGCTGATCGACGAGGTTGAGAAAGTAGTCATGGGCGAGCTCCACGAGGCAACCTACATTCTCTAATGTTTTAGGATGTCGGGGATGAGCTCCGTGAGGCCTAACGTGCTCCGTTAGTCATGGTTTCTAAGGATGAGCGAGGTCCGGGGCTGACGTCGGCCTGCTATGGGGCTGGGGTTGGGAGGAAAGCGGCGGAAGCCGATGAAACAGGAGGAGGGCATGCCATTAGAGTCGGGCGACTTGCGTCGGTAGGGAAGGGCGGCTGCAGGTGCACCACGACGTCTAGTGCATGTGGCATCTAGTGTTGCTCGATGGGGGGCGAGGGGAATGGGAGATGAATGAAGAGGCAAGGGGAATGAAAGTATTTTTTGCTGAAACACATACGAGGTAGCTTCACTTGGCGAACTTCCGCTGGAGCTCACTTTCCCATCTTGTCAACTCTTCACAATTTAAATTAAGCTTCTCCCGAGTAACTCCAGGAGTTACCTCGCTCGGCCCAGCTCCGAACCCGAAGTTGGAGGAACCGGGAGCGAGGAAATACCAAATTGTCAAATTCCTACCATTTTATCAATGAATAAAGATCTAGAATGTGTGCCTAGCAAAGTCCTTATCATCTAGACAATAGTGAGCTCATCTTGTTTCTCATCCTAATATATAGTGCACAAACTCGGTAGCAGTAACTAGTAGGTGTACCTCTTGTATTTTCAACAATTTTCTAGAGCAGATCTGGGGCTTAAGCTAAGAACAACCCTAGCAGATGCGCCATATTTTGGATCCCTAAAACCTATACGAAGGCGGTCGCTATAAATTATGGAGGCTCCATAGTCATGCAAATTCATAATCACTGTAACCAGATCCTCCCAAAAAATATCCATGTCGGACCCTTTTTTCATTGCCTTAGGAACTATTTCTTCTCCATCACGTCAAATAACGATGGAAGCTTCGAATCTGATTTTAACACTAATATCTAGTATGAGTTTACAATGTCTAGTATGATTTAACGAACAACAATTTCCAATACAAATTTAAGCTTGAAAACATAGATTTCTTCACCATCTAGTTCACTCTCGTCCCATATTTGCAAGTGACCCTGCAAGCAAGGGATGCTTCAGTGTCTGTGACTTCCGCGGTCACACGGTCTACGTACCTTTGGTGCGTCCTGGATGTGGGAGATGGTCACATCTTTGAAGTATTGCATGAGTGCGTCCATTTCTATGAAGGTGGTCGTCGTGATCTGTGCTAGGTAGCAATGGCAGCGTGGAATCAGGCCCACCCGACGACTAATTTAGCCTTACAGAGCATGTCCTCCTTGCCCACTCGGAATAGTTCCGTTCCCTCTCCCCGAACTCTGTCTCGGTGCGATCCTCTTTTGTCTCGTCAGGGTAAGGTCCGCAAGGAGGGTTGGCAACCCTGAAAAGGTTGATGGGGAAGATGGACTAATGCCGACGAAGGAGGAGATAGAGTGGCGCAAACGAAGGGCAGAATGGAGTGGCATCAATGAATGGAAGGTGGAGTGGCGTTGGGAAAGGGAAGATGGGTGCCACCCAGAGGGGGGTGGGCCATTTTATATACCGTGAATAGGCGCACTCCGACGGAAAACGGTGTCGGATTTTTCACGCACATGTGGGAAATAGGTCGAAAATATGACGACGACCATTAATATGAAATCGGGCTGAATTTTCACCCCTATGTGAGTGATTGTGTTTGAAGCACACTCCAAAAGCTATGTAGGCCGAGGCTGGTATGGCAACTCTGCTAAAATGATTCTTTCAAGCACCCATCACCAAACTGTTGGTTATAACTGTAATATTTCTGTACTAAATTAAAGCGAGCAGCCAACTATTCCGTGTGATAGAATCCTATATTCTATATACCTAAGAGACTCATCATTCCCATTAGCATATATTTATCTAAACATACATGCTATCCACATCATCAGCCAAGCCACATCAGCATTTGCTACAGGCTTACAGAAGGGACCCGCTACTGCCACATTACCGTTCAGTTACAAGTAGGAGGTCCAAGCACAGCCTGACCACACACGTAATCATCCAACCTTTGCACATTTGCATGTCTGTTTACCTTCCCGCGTGGCCCACGTGGAGTAGAAAAGGAAAGGCATAGAACTCGCTGGTTTCACCGATGATATCCTCTCCCAAACCTTTGCAATTCTTGCGTTTCCTCTCCCCCCTGCTGCACGCATACAGTATGCGCTCTCATGGTCACTGGAGCGACCGCCGCTTCCTATTATATCTTCTGCTGTAACTGAAGAGTCCATCTAGCGATTTCCTCCTCTCTCTCTCTCTCTCTCTACTGAAGCTGCATCTCTCCTTGCGTCGCGCACGCTGCCGGCTGCCACGCGGCACACCCGGCCTCCGCTCTCACCTCCTTTTACCGCCCCCATGTGCATTCTGGCAGGTCATCGATTCTCATGGATCTACCGCTGCGTCCTTGGTCTACCGCTCAGGAATTGTATGTGGCCGGCTGTCTTTTTCTTCACCATCTCCTTCCTCTTCCTGTTGTCTATCAAAGTTCTTCAATTAATTTAGAAGTAAGGTATATGTTGTCAGTAAGCACTTCAGTTATCACATGATATTTCAATTCACTTTGCATCAATTGAGAAGCATAAGTCCCGCTGCAGCGTGCGGGGTATCCTCTAGTTTAAAAAAATCCAAGACCCCAGAGATCTAGTCCGCAATAATAAAACCCAAATTAACAGCATATGAAGTTTCTAGTGTCCTAGAATTATTTATAATAGTACGAGGAACATGGCGTCACATCCTACCGTTTAGAAAGAAATTCCAAAAGGCAAAATAAGAAGCAAGTTACTTTTTTTAAGGGAAAAGCTAGGACGCTAGGGCGCCGGCCCAAACATTCGGCCGGTTGGCCCAGACCCATTCAATCTGTACCCGCAAAGCCGCCAGATCTGTGCCCATCCTCCCTGTTTGTCAACCCCTCACACGGAAAAAAGGAGGACACAACACCGACCGTCTCGCCTCGCCTCCTTATCTTCTCGATGCAATACCGTCGTAGTGCGGCGCCGTGCTGCCGGCTTGCTGCCTCTTGCCGGGAAGCAGGCCCACCTCTGCTCTATTGGCCCTATCGAGCTTTGGTGCAGCGCCGCCAACCTCGCCATGCCATGTGTTCGCTGTCGTTGCAGCAAAAAGCCCACCGACCGTTTGCAGCCCCATCCATTGCAACTTCTAGTCACCGATGGTGCCAGCCCCTTGTCCCAGCTTTATCCCCGAGCAGTTTTTGGCATGGTTGTCGTTATTACAAAAACGAGAAGACGGTTGTAGCAAAAAAGTAGATTGCTTCCAGCAAAATCAAAAGATGGTGGTAGGCTGGTAGCAAAAATAGGCTGATTCTTGCAAATCAAAAGAAGATGGTAGCAAAAAATGTAGATGGTTCCAGCAAAAAAAGACATCAAAGGTTTGCAACTCCGGCTCGTCTCCATCCCCGTCGTAGCATCAGTCGGCGCCGTTCTCAGCATCACCGTCTTGGTGCTTGTCGCCTCTGATTGTAGGGCTCCACGGATCCAACATCTGCACCCCATGGTTGCAACAACCGTCGGCATGATCACCATGGGCAGTTGCGACCGGCCAAAAAACATGGTGTGATTCCAAGAAAACAGCGACACGGTTCTAGCAAAACCAGAAAACAGTTCCAACAAACAAAGTTCTCTGTCGCTTGTGGCAGCAAAAAATCTCACCGGTACCAGCAGCCAGGAACAAAGGCCGGTTCTAGCTCGTGATTTGCCAGTTGTAACATGTTCGAGTTGCCACCGATATTGGTTGCAGCTCTTTGCGTTGTTAGTTCCAGCTTCTCTGTCGGCAAGTTACAACAAAAATGCTTGTCGGATGCAGCAACCGGTGGCAACCTGCGGTCATCCTCGGTCACCGCCGCCGCACACCACCGGCTACCACTCCTGCTCACCGCCGTTGTAGCATGGTCGCCGCCGGTTGAAGCACCCCCGACGCCGCGGTTGTAACACCTTCGAGCTGCGGGAATAGCAAGCTGGGTTGCCGCGCACCCACACAGATGGATAGGTGGCCGCTTCTCGAAGCAGCACGGGGCGGGTGGAAGGTGTCCACTTGCCGGAGCAACGCTGGCAAGTGGATGATGAAGGCTCGCCAAAGGAGCAGTAGGGGGTGTGCTTTGATTTGGGGGAGAGAAACCGCTGTGTTGACTGAGCGAAGGGATAAGGGAGACGCTGCGACCGGTTTGCTGGCCTACGAGGTGAGGCGTGGTGGGAAGACGTAACACAGGCGGAGCCAGGAAGATTGTGCGCGATCGTAGGTTGTGCACATCGTCCGATGCAACGTTCACCCGGCGCACTAGATAAAAGTGTTTCTCTTTTTTTAAGTGGGGTAGGGTGTGCGTGTGTGTGTTTATATGAGTGAGTGTATGCGCGTCTATATAAGCGTTTGCGTCTGTACAGTGTTAAAAAAAGTGTCCTTTAAAATTTTGGCTCCAAGGTTCTTTCTGTCGGGCGCAAGAATAAGCAAAACGATCGACCATCGAAAAACAAAAGAAATACATTTTTTCGAGGGAGACCATCCAAATACATTTGGTTTATCTCTGAAACAAAAAAAATAAATCAAACTGCATTTGGAAAACGATACGGAACCGGATTTGGGCTGGATTCGGACCTAGCATCTATTCATCTGGTATTCGAGGCGGAGTCAGATAGCGTAGGCTAATTAGCCGATGGATCCATATATACGGGGACGTCGGCGGTCTCCTCCTCTGCATCCATCCATTATCCATTGTCGCCGAGACAACCGCATACGATATACATCGATCCCGCCGGGACAACCGCATACCAGCGTAAACTGTTTGCTGCGAGCTCGGGACACAGGACGAACACATTCACGATGTGTCCCGGCACCGGAACGAGCCATATCGTTCTTCCTAGGGCGGCGCCGGGCCACGCAGGCTCCAAGCGGACGCTGGCTGTGTACGACCCTGCAGCGGCACAGCAACGGGCTGATGCGGCCAGACTCTCTGCGGACGCGGGTACACTGGTGCCATCACCCGTGGGCGTGGCTGGCGAGCCCATCAAGGCAGTGCCGCTGGCTGCCGCCGCTCCCAAGGAGAGAGCTGAGCCGCCGGGGATACGCGCACCCAAGGGCCTGCTCGCGCACCTGAGCCTCCGCATCGACCTGCCCGTGCACTTCATCGACGAGAAAACCGTGACCGCCACCGACGTGGATCCTCAGCAGAACCGGTTCCGCCTCCCGATCGACGGCGTGATGCGCAACCTCCGCCCGGTCCTCTCCCACCTAGATCACCAGGCCGCCAACCTGGTGCACGTGGAACCCCCGAGACCAAGGCTGCCGAAGCTACCCAAGGTTCCTGGGGAGAAGACGAAGAAGAGAAGGGGAAGGGAGCACGGCGGCCTTCCCGTGCTCGTGATCGAGCGCGACGCCGGCATCAGGGAGCTGCAGCTGACGCGGTGGGAGAGCAGCGGCGTCTGCGTCATCAAGGGAGAGGGGTACATGGACTTCATCAACAACTGCGGATTCAGTGTGGGTGACGTGGTGGAGATCTGGGCTTTCAAGCAGAAAGCCTTGCGTTTGTTCGGTGTGGATATCTACCAGGAGGGGTACCAGGAGAGCCCTCTCTACATTCTCTTCATCAAGAAAAGCCAGCTGCTACCACCACCCCGTGCTCTAGTAGTTTCCAATGGAGGAGAGGAAACAGCACAAGAACACGCACCCTAGCTAGTTCCCTGGTGTTCTTGCATGTAGAATTGTACAAACTTGTTTGTTCTATGGTAGTGTTGCGACCTCATTCTTTTCTTTTTTGAAGTCGTGGTGTTAAGACTTGCATGTAACTTAAGTTGATATAATACAGTCCTTGTTTTGTTCGAGTTACAAAAAATACATATCTCATTTAGTTTTTCTCTGGCGAAAGAGGAGACGACATTCAATAAATCAGAAAATCTATGAAACTTTATCTACATTTTGACGGCCTAGCCAAAGTGAAGAATACCGGAGCAAATGTTAACATTCCCTACACCAAACAAACCACGTATCATACATGTGTGCATGAGGACCAGCTTCCTCCTCGGGAAGATTAAACCTCAATCATCGCATGTCCACCACCATGAGGTGCTCCCTCCTTTCTTCGCTCCTCTCGTGCCTCAGAAGTGACAATAACCTTTTTTTCTTTCTCGTGTTCTGGACTCTTTGAATAATGCTAATCAAATTTAAAATGTTTTCTAGGCGACATCTCTAGTTTAGTCTTGTTGTGATACAAAGTCAGTACGGGGTGTGTACGACGGTCTTATACCAAAGATCACCATACACTCATCAAAGTGACACTTTGACTGTTTTTAATATGTGAGGTCGTCTTTTTTATCGCAGCTTAATCCTATATTAGGAGCAGTATCGAGGGAAGATTGTTCCAAGACTTGGGGTCTTCAGAGACTCTGTGAGGTCAGCTCCAAACTTCTCTTCCTTGAAGTTGTCCCGATTCAACGGAAACCTCAAACTCGACCCAAGGTTCTCAGACTAGTCTAGGACCTATGTGCCTCTACCCTTGATTTGGTTCAAATGAGAGTGACGGGACATGCACATGGTAGATTAGGCTATTGGACTTGACAAATTTTCAATGTTTCCCTTAAGGTGGTCGGTAGGAGGGACAACTACGATAATCTCGTCCACTAGTCCATGATGGGCTAGGGATGATGGAGTATGGTCCATACTGGACCAGCTCACTCATCTCTCCACCATCTTGATCTTATTTCACATCGGGCTTCATCCTTTGAATTTCCCCTTCAGTGTATTTTTCTCTTTGACTTGTTGACAATAGCAAGTTGTTTAGACTTTTGTTGACATTGTCAATTTTATCATATAGATGTTATGCAGGTTGAAGGACCCCAAGTAGAACTTACTGTTCCCAAAACATAAATTTGCTAGTATTTCTAATATTGTCTGAATATGGAAGTAACACACTCTGCCATGAAAAGGGATGGCTCGCCCTAATGTTAGTTCCAACATTGGATCCCGCAAGAAGTATAAAGCCTCTCCCAAATGCATATCTGCTTAGAGTAAGTTCTAACTGTATGAAGGGGCCTGAGAAATTAAACTCTCCAATGCATATGGGCTTGGTCCGTTGTAGGTAAGGTTCTTTCAAGTAGTTAGTTGTAGGATATAATGTGGACACTCAAGAAGAAGGGGGGAAAGAGAATATGGACTAGAAGATCAGGAAGGGATCCAAATATACATAGTGCCTCACAAGGTGGAGCATTAGAAGCGACCTAATTAAGTGGAGAGGCACAATTCCTTTTAGACACATATGATTCATTTAATCCTCTTGTGTATGGTGTAATTAGTGATTTAAATCAAAAGAAACAACTAATAGGCCAAACATATTTCATGATCTCTCCACTCACAAGAGAATTGCCGGGTATAGTTGAATATCATCCATGAGCCGTGAACCGTGAAGCGTACTTTTTTTATTGTGTTTATTAGCAATGAAGCTATGTATTTATCTTGAACTGGAGATGAAAACGAAGCGGTAATGAGCAAAACAAAGTGCTAGGACAGTTGTTTTTTTATTTTTGTTTATGGAAGCGGAAATGAATACATAAACCTCAAAAAGAATTACAAAAATATATACTACCAGGAACGAATATGGGGTGAATACAATACATACAAAATATCAGTGCTGACCTTATTTTGTGCCCCCCCCCCCTCCCACACACACACACACACACCGACAGTTCAAAACATTTGTATTACCACAATAAGCATGATCCTCTATAGTACATTGCTTTATGGCTCTCATTTTTCAAGCATTGTCGTGTAGCTGATTCACCAACAATCATATTTAACATGATTAGGACCAAACACCAGTTAATCATGACAGTGGGCTGAACCATAAGTAGTTGTGTGAGTGAAGGAAGTTATAGGCTATGCACATGAATGGAACTTACTGGTTTTGTTATGCTTGCTCCCTCTATATAATCTCACAACAAAGTATATGTAGTTCTTGCCACAGGAAAAATAGATGAATCTTCTGAGGAAAAAACTCTAATGTAGTATTTGAGATATTGGACCAAACTAGGCTGAATATTACACCATTTCACACGTACTTTGCAATACACATGGAAGGCTTAAGATTCTGGCTGGCGAGTCTGCCATTTGTTTCTATGCCATAACAAATAATCACATGATCTTTCAAAAGCACTTTTGGCTTCTTGAATTGAATTGAGTGTGTGGTTGTGCAAGTCTAAGTCTTATTTGTGTGTAAACCGAATGTGTTCCTTTAAAAAAAGGCATAAACCCGACTTTATAAATAAAGTCACTAGGCAGAATTCAGGCAAACAACAGACATAAGCGAAGTTCAGACATCGCCACTGGGAAGGGCCAACAGAAACAATTTACAGAAATAAGTGGCACGCGGGCCAACTACCTACTACCAACAGCCAGAAGGAAGACTAGCAACGACAGCAGACTCAGCATCATGTAGGAGTAGCTTGATCATGCTGAGAAAGGGATGAAGCCTTGGTTCGAACTTTAGA
The DNA here is from genome assembly GCF_018294505.1 of Triticum aestivum. Classification (NCBI taxonomy): domain Eukaryota; kingdom Viridiplantae; phylum Streptophyta; class Magnoliopsida; order Poales; family Poaceae; genus Triticum; species Triticum aestivum. The sequence goes on along the minus strand of NC_057797.1, from coordinate 741,783,137 downwards.
GATCAGCAGCTCCGTTGCATCACAACCAGTCTCCTTAGTCGATCATTTCCATTGCTGAAGAAAGGATACCAATTTCAACAAGCAGTTAGCAGTTTTGGTAGGGAAGATATAATCAATAGTAAACTTGTTTCTAATAGTCCAAAGAACCCAACGCATCTTAGAAAAGCCAAACCAGAAAACATATATTCAGTCCCACCAACTGATTCGCAACGAAATGAAGCTCAACAAAAGAAGAGGGGGGGGGGGGGGAGTTGACATCGAGCCACGACCAGTTACAACTCCACATTAACTTCACCAAATTGCAGGAGAAGAAAATATGGTAAGAATCTTCCCGAGCGCCACAGAGAGCACAAAAGTCAGACCTAGGACCGTTGCGTTTAGGAATTTGATCAGCAGTCATGGAGTTTCCTTGCATTTGATTGATTATTATTTTTTATTTTTGTTGAGGGGTGCATTTGATTGACTAATTGACCAGAATGAAATGCGGATGCAGCCACGGTCGTAGTTCATATTACTCTGCGTAGTTATGACAACTTGACTAGTTAATGATGATAGTAGGATGATCCAAAAAGTGGATATGAGTGAAGGAGCTGCCGAACTGGCTCAGTGTACTCATGAATGGAGTTTACTTGATTTTTCCTACTACTGTATATCTTTAAGGGCGCTGATCTGCGCCGGCGCACCGGCCCAACTGTTGGGCCGGTCGAGCACCAGCCGTCCGATGCGTGAGCCAGGGCCGTCAGATCTACGCGAGATCCCTTCGAGAAAATCCTCCCGCACGGCACCTGTCATGAGTTTGTCACGGTATATGTCCTCGTGAAATGACTTAGTCTTGGAGCCATCGCTACGGGTTAGCTTAAAGGGGTTAAACCGGACAAGGGACACGAGGGTTTTTATACTAGTCGGCCCCTTCGATGAAGGTAAAAGCCTACGTCTACTTGTGTTGGTATTGTTAGGGTTTCGATGACCAGGGAGGGAATCGACTTTGCCTGGCTCTCGAGTTGTTGTCTGTTGTTCCTAAACCGCTGCTGGGTCGTCCCTTTATATACACAAGTCGACACCTGCCGGTTTACAGAGTCCCGAGGCCGGATCATAAACGTGTCTGGCTCGGTCTCTATCCTTCCTATCTTACAATGCAAGTTACATGAGAAAGTCGGTTTACATCTACAGGCCTTAACCCGCCTTTGGGCCTTGGGCCTTCGTAAAGCGCCCCATCCTCACGTCTTTATGGGCTTCTATCTTCATAGAGTTAATCCGGTTACTCCGGGCCAGTTTACGTCCAGTAGTAATATCCCCAACATTAGGCCCCAGATTGATTTGAACTTGTTCATGTTAATCTTCAACACTTAGAAAAATTCCTCCTTTGCATCTTTACTTTGATCTTGTAAACCGCCGTGACGTCATACTCCAGGATCATGAAAAATCGCCATGATGTCACTTTGTTATTTAAAAATGATACATCTCACCTTTAGTTAATGAGCCTCCGACAATTGAGGCGACCGCTCCGTTAGGTATCCAATATTCAGGCTCCTCGATTCTCGCGCCTGTCACCTCTCCACTTACCTTATAAATAGGACCAAGGGTCATTTTTCTTTTTCCCCTTCGTCTCTTTGCTTCTTCTTCCTCCTCGTGACACCCCTGCACCCGAGCGCCGCCGCCGTCGTCGAACTCCGCATCTGCATCTCCGTTGGCTGCTGCATCAACCTGGTTGCATTAAAAGGACGCGGCACATCTCCACTACCTCAACCGCTGCTGTAAGCCTCTCCCCTTTCCTTTGTAGATCCGTTAGGGTTCATGCGGGTTCATGTCACTCTCCTCGTGTTCTTTGTCAACCCATAGATAGCAGAGCTTGATCTTGATGTGTTCCGCATAGTAGCTATGGAACTCCTTATCTCAGCCATTTGATCCAAACCTTAAATACATCGTAACTTGATCTGGACCTTTGTGAACAACTTCGGGACCAAACTTTTAAGTCTCAATATTTTTCCTTCTCCTGACTTACGGTAGATCCAAAATTGCAATGCAATCTTGTCATTGGTAGAAAAAGGGCCTATAGTCCCGGTTCGTAAGGCCCTTTAGTCCCGGTTCCGAAACCGGGACTAAAGTGTCGGTACTAATACCTCCCCCCTTTAGTCCCGGTTCAATCCAGAACCGGGACTAAAGGCCCTCCACGTGGGCAGTGCGCAGAGCCCAGTCAGGAGACCCTTTGGTCCCGGTTGGTGGCACCAACCGGGACCAATAGGCATCCACGCGTCAGCATTTCTGTGGCTGGGGTTTTTGTTTTTTTTTGAAAGGGGGGGGGGGTTGGGGGTTTTGGGGGGTTAATTTAGGTGTTTCATATATTGTGTTAGCTAGCTATAACTAATAGAGAGAAGTGTCCTCTCTTATGTCCGTGCTTGGTCGACGCTACGTACTATACATACGTATAGAGAGGACTAGACACGCTGGCTAGCTAGTAAGCAAACGAAGGAAACAGAAGATCGTCATGAACATATATGCATACAGAGAGAAGTGATATCGACCACCTCTCCTTCTCCGAGAGATTGGTCGAACAACAAGTTCTCGTATATCTATCTGACACTACCGGCTACATATATACAATAATTATCTCTTACAAATATAATCATACGGACTCAGGGTCCACATAGAATTCTCCGTCTTCAGGGATCACGTGGTCAAGAAAGAATGCCGCCAATTCCTCTTGAATTGCTCGCATGCGAGCTGGTGCTAGGAGTTCATCCCGCTTCCGAAACATCTAATTTGAAGAAGGGGGTCAATACATATATATATGAATGAATGAAACTCAACACAAATGATGGTAATAAAATAAAATTGTGAATGTTGTTATTTACGTACTTCATATTGTTCGTTAGAGTACCCGCCCCGCTCACAGGTCGTGTGGCGGATGGACTCGCAGATGTAGTATCCACAGAAATCATTCCCTTGTTCCTGCCACAACCACTTTACAAGAAATAGAGGTCAATCAAACTGATAAGCAAGAATGCTAAATGGTATTGATGAAACTAGCGCTTGAATCACTAGGAGATGCGCGGAACATGCTACTATAGTACTTACTTTCGGGTGTCTAAATTCCAGCTCCTTCGGCAGTCCCGGAACTGTTTTGGTGAATTTTCTCCAAACCCTGCCGGACAAAGAAAACAATTACTTGATATCAGGAAATGAACAAAGTTGCTGATATGGTGGATAATGATCGATTTAACTTACTTCTGGAGTATTTGAGTCATGTCTGCATAGTCCTGGGGATCTTTTCGTTTAGAGTCTAAGACGGTTACTACTCCCTGCTCAAGCTTAATCTCTAGGAGAATATAGTGGAAACTGCACACACATGCATAACTCATCAATTACATTACTATAACCTTGACTAATATATAAGGGAAACCGAATACGCACAAGACAGTAACACTCACCTGAAGTTGTAAGGAAAGAGTATTATATCTTTGTTTTGATTTATTACGAACGATCGTAGCAAGTTGGCCTCGGTAGCTGCGGCATGAAGTTTAACCTCAGTTGCATCTATGAGATATGTGTTAATGAACCCAATATCACCGACTTGTCTTTTCTTCAATTCGGCGATCTTCAATCTGCATAATATAGTGAGGATGATTATAAATACATGCAATGAAAGAGCTAAGCTATATAGAGAAACTTAATGACAGAAGTAGTACTACTTACAGACAGTAGCAGGCGACCGTTGTTTTATCGAGGGCCAATTGATTGAAAAACTGATAGAACTCCTCAAATGGAACAGGCAACAGATCAATTCCAACGAGGTCATGCTCCTTTTTAACTTTCACATACAAAGTACTCCTCCCCCCAGAGTCTCTGCAGATTTTCAAGTACCAATCATGCAATCTTCGCATCATCGTTGATAGAGATCTTTCATCTTTGACGAGAGGCTTCCCGTACTCGTATCTTTGTATCTGCACGTCCATGGGTTCATAATGTACTTCGTCGGGCAGGTAATCTGCAAGATTGCTATAACCGGGCACCATCCTCGGATCATTAGCGACGTTGTGGCTAGGCACCTTGAGCGGGGGGCACGATTGCTTCGCTTGTTCGCCGAGCTGGGCAATTTGTTTCCCAGCTCGTCGTTCTTTCAGCCTTTGATCACTGACAGTACTTCCCGACCGCTCCGCTTCGGCAAATTCCTTTCCAATAATGCGGTCATAGTTTCCTTTCGGCGGATCAGACTTCGGTGGTTTTGTCAGGGCAGCCAGAGTGCGCTTCACTTTCACCCGATCTACCTTCTCCTCCGGAGGTGGATGTTTCTTTGCTTTCACCCCTTCAAAGAATTTCTTCACTTCTTCTCGCGCGATCTCGGCGTTCTCCTCCTGGGTCCTCTCGTATGGTAACTTCTCTGGAGTCTTCAGAGAAGGACCGAATCTGTATGTCCTCCCGCCTCTGGTTGTACTGCTAGACGCCGACCGAGCAGACGTAGCGGTTGTCTTCTTTACTTGCTTAAGAGGCGGAGGAGAAGGACTACGACGCGCCGGAGCAGCTGGAGCGGCGGCAGGTCTCTTCCGCCCTTGCTGACGAGGCGGAGAAGGAGGAGGCTGGCTGCTCGGGCGCGTCGGCGCAGGCGGAGAAGGAGGCGGAGTGCCGCCACGCGCCGGAGAAGGAGCCGGCCGAGGGCCCTGATCGTCACTCGCCGGAGGAGGAGGCGGTGGAGGCGGAGTGCCCTGACTCGCCGGAGGAGGAGGAGGAGGCGGTGGCGTCCAGTTCGGAAGGTTGATGAGCTCCTTCCGCCATAGGCATGGAGTCTTCAGAGCAGACCCCAGCCGAGTCTCCCCTTCACCGGTAGGGTGGTCAAGCTGGAGGTCCTCAAATCCCTCCGTTATCTCATCCACCATCACCCTAGCATATCCTTCTGGAATCGGCCGGCAGTGAAAAGTTGCGCCGGGTTCAGTAGGATAAACAGAGCCAACAGCCGCCTTGACCTTCAAATTCATCCATTGCGTCATAAGGTGGCAATTTTGAGACTCCGTTATAGCATCCACGGGATAGCTGGCAGGAGCCGTCAAGGCATGCTCCGGCTGAAGCAGCTCGGTGGAAGCCACGCTGCTTCTGCGCTGAGATGGCGGGGTAGCTTCGGGGGAGGCTTCGGCAGTACGTTTGCTGCGATTTGCTTCTCGTTCCTCTATCGCGTCTACCCTTGCTTGCAGCGCCTGCATTTGGGTCTGCTGCACTTTTTTCCTCCTCTCATGGGATTTGTAACCGCCTGCGTCCGGAAACCCAACCTTCCACGGAATGGAGCCTGGCGTGCCTCGTGTCCGTCCAGGGTGCTCAGGATTCCCGAGGGCCATTGTGAGCTCGTCGTTCTCTCTGTCTGGAAAGAACGTCCCTTCCTGCGCTGCTTCGATATACTGCTTAAGCTTACTGACTGGTATGTCCATTTGATCGTTCGTCCAAATGCACTTCCCTGTTACAGGGTCCAGGGTTCCGCCAGCCCCGAAGAACCAAGTCCGGCAACGGTCTGGCCAGTTAATTGTCTCTGGTTCGATCCCTTTATGAACCAGATCATTCTCAGTCTTGGACCACTTAGGCCGGGCTACGAGGTAGCCACCTGACCCCGTGCGATGGTGAAGCTTCTTCTTCGCAGCATTTTGCTTGTTTGTCGCCGACATCTTCTGACTCTTTTCCGATGTCTTGTGGGCCACAAATGCGGGCCAGTGATCTCTGATCTTCTCATATCTGCCCTTGAATTCTGGTGTCTCATTATTTTCGACAAACTTATTCAGCTCTTTCTTCCACCTCCTGAATAGTTCTGCCATCCTCTTCAGAGCAAAAGACTTGATTAATTTCTCTTTAACTGGGTTCTCTGGATTATCCTCAGGCGGTAGGGTGAAATTTGACTTCAGCTCAGTCCAAAGATCATTTTTCTGCATATCATTGACATAAGACACCTCAGGGTCTTCTGTAGCCGGCTTAAACCATTGCTGGATGCTTATCGGGATCTTGTCCCTAACCAGAACCCCGCACTGAGCAACAAATGCGCTCTTTGTCCGGAGGGGTTCAATAGGTTGGCCGTCGGGCGCGATTGCTATGATCTCAAACTTTTCATCCGAGCTCAACTTTTTCTTCGGGCCTCGTCTCTTTACCGAAGTTGTGCTCGATCCGGAGGGCTAGAAAAAAGAACAAAGACTTAATTAATATGTGTACATACCAAAACAATGAATGCATCAATCAGCTAGTCAGCATAGGCTTAACTAATATATATACCTGGCCGGACTCGGTTCGGTCACCGGAGCCGTCATCACGGTCTCCTTCTTGCACCGGCATTGGGTCACCGGAGCCGTCCTCATGTTCTTCTTCTTGCACCGGCATTAGGTCACCGTAGCCAGCTTGTTCACCCTCTCCTTCCAGACCATCGGTTTCGTTGAGAAACAACGAGATGGCATCACTTCCTTCTGCGATTATGTCCCTCAACAACGCTTCTTTTGTTGCTTCGTCTAGGGCGGTGTCCATAGTTTCTACAAATATTTACAACATGGCAATTATTATTCAAACATGACAGATGGATATATTAGTGCCAAACGTAGAACTAGCTACCTAATCATAGTAAGCTATCGGGAGGGGGTATATATCGACAACGATGACACTACATCTATGTCCCTCGACGACCCTCGTTCCCGATAAAAAAAGAGGAAGAAGAAGAAAAAAAGAGGAGAAGAAAGAATAGAGGAGAAGAACCCTCGAACCCTCGACCCCTAGACGACCCTCTTCTTCCTCTCATGTTCGAGAGGATCGCCGAGGGGTCGGGAGGTTGCCTAGTGTCAAAGGATTCAACAAAACCATGTCTTCATCATTAGGCGAAAGTAACATGTGCATGATGGTACGAAGCTCTTCAAAGTTGTTCTGGAACGGAGTCCCAGATAGGATAATTCGCTTTTTGGTACAAAGTTCAGAAAGAGCCTTCCGAATATCGCTATTTGGAAGGCCTTTGCTGAATTCGTACCAAAAGGCGGATTATTCTATCCGGGACTCCATTCCAGAACAACTTTGCAGAACTTCGTACCAACATGCCCTGGTTACTTCCGGCTAATGATGAAGGCATGGATTTCTTCAATACTTTGACACTAGGAAACCTCTCTCGACCCCTCGGCGATCCTCGACCCCTCGAACCCTCGACGACCCTGGAACCCTCGACCCCTAGACGACCCTCTTCTTCCTCTCATGTTCGAGAGGATCGCCGAGGGGTCGGGAGGTTGCCTAGTGTCAAAGGATTCAACAAAACCATGTCTTCATCATTAGGCGAAAGTAACATGTGCATGATGGTACGAAGCTCTTCAAAGTTGTTCTGGAACGGAGTCCCAGATAGGATAATTCGCTTTTTGGTACAAAGTTCAGAAAGAGCCTTCCGAATATCGCTATTTGGAAGGCCTTTGCTGAATTCGTACCAAAAGGCGGATTATTCTATCCGGGACTCCATTCCAGAACAACTTTGCAGAACTTCGTACCAACATGCCCTGGTTACTTCCGGCTAATGATGAAGGCATGGATTTCTTCAATACTTTGACACTAGGAAACCTCTCTCGACCCCTCGGCGATCCTCGACCCCTCGAACCCTCGACGACCCTGGAACCCTCGACCCCTAGACGACCCTCTTCTTCCTCTCATGTTCGAGAGGATCGCCGAGGGGTCGGGAGGTTGCCTAGTGTCAAAGGATTCAACAAAACCATGTCTTCATCATTAGGCGAAAGTAACATGTGCATGATGGTACGAAGCTCTTCAAAGTTGTTCTGGAACGGAGTCCCAGATAGGATAATTCGCTTTTTGGTACAAAGTTCAGAAAGAGCCTTCCGAATATCGCTATTTGGAAGGCCTTTGCTGAATTCGTACCAAAAGGCGGATTATTCTATCCGGGACTCCATTCCAGAACAACTTTGCAGAACTTCGTACCAACATGCCCTGGTTACTTCCGGCTAATGATGAAGGCATGGATTTCTTCAATACTTTGACACTAGGAAACCTCTCTCGACCCCTCAGCGATCCTCGACCCCTCGAACCCTCGAACCCCCGATAAAAATTAAGAAGAAGAAGAAGAAGAAGAAAAAAGAGGAGAAGAAGAAAGGAATAGCTAGAGGAGAAGAAGAACTGACAAAGTCTTCTCCTCTATTCCTTCTTCTTCTCCTCTTTTTTTCTTCTTCTTCCTCTTTTTTCCTTTTCTTTTTTTCTCCTCTTCTTCCTCTTCTCTTCTTCTCCTTCTTCGGGTAAGCCCTAGTTTCCCGACCCTCGACCGCTCGACGACACTCTCGACATGCCCTCGTTCCCGATAAAAAAAGAAGAGGAAGAATAAGAATAAAAGAGGAGAAGAAAGAATAGAGGAGAAGAAGTTCTTCTCATCTATTCTTTCTTCTCCTCTTTTTATTCTTCTTCTTCCTCTTCTTTTTTTCCTCTTCTTCCTCTCCTCTTCTTCTCCCTCTTCCCCGCCTCTCTCATGAATGTTCGCCGTCCCCCCCCCTCGACCCCTCGACGACCCTCGTTCCCGATAAAAAAGAAGAGGAAGAAGAAGAAGAAAAAAGAAGAGAAGAAAGAATAGAGGAGAAGAACTTCTTCTCCTTTATTCTTTCTTCTCCTCTTTTTATTCTTCTTCCTCTTCTTCTCCCTCTTCTTCCCCTTCTTCCCCGCCTCTCTCATGAATGTCCGACGTTCTTGACCCATCGACCCCCTAAACTAGTTCTCGACCCTCGACCCCTAAACTAGTTCTCGACCCTCGACCCCCTAAATATCCATATATGGACAAAAATTTCTACAAATGAAAATAACCTAAAAAAATCATATGATCATCTATGAACAAAAAAAACATCATTTGATCATCTATCATCTATGAACAAAAAAATCATCATTTGATCATCTATCATCTATGAACAAAAATATTCCTAGATACATAAAAAAATTCTACAAATGAAAATAACCTAAAAAATCATATATATTTAGCAAATTCTAGCCACATACATCACATACACATATACATTATAGCCACATACACATATACATCACATATGAACAAAAAAATAAACTAATAAAAATAAAAAAACATATTGCAACATATGAAAAAAAACATGGTGGCGCCGGCAGGGCAGAGGGGCATGGCGGCAGGTGCTCACAGAGGGGAGTGGCGCTGGCGTCGGGGCAGATGGCGTCGAGGGCGGCAGCGACGGTGTCGGGGCGGCGCGGGGCAGCGACGGCGTCGGGGCGACGTGGGGCGCGGGCGGCGACGGGGTGACGACGACGGGCGTGGGCGACGGTGACGAGGAGCAGGGCGTCGGGGCAGATGGCGTCGAGGGCGGCGGCGACGGTGTCGGGCGGCGCGGGGCAGCGACGGCGTCGGGGCGACACGGGGCGCGGCGGCGACGGGGTGATGACGACGGGCGCGGGCGACGGCGACGAGGAGCAGGGCGTCGGGGCAGATGGCGTCCGAGGGCGGCGGCGACGGGGTCTGGGCGACGCGGGGCGCGGGCGGCGACGGGGCGACGACGACGAGGAGCAGGGCGTCGGGGCAGAGGGTGGCGTCGGCGGCGGGGAGTTGAGGAACTGAATGAAAATTTTGACAAGTGTTGTATATATAGCCATGCCTTTGGTCCCGGTTGGTGGCACCAACCGGGACTAATGCACCCCTTTAGTCCCGGTTGGTGCCACGAACTGGGACCAAAGGCCTCTTTCAGCAGCCGAAAGGGCGGGAAGCGAAGGCCATTGGTCCCGGTTGGTGGCACCAACCGGGACTAAAGGGGGGCATTGGTCACGGTTGGTTCCACGAACCGGGACCAATGCCGCCTTTAGTCCCGGTTGGTGCTACCAACCGGGACCAATGGCCTTTGCTGCCCCGCGCCCAAAAGTTTAGTCCCACATCGCTAGCTGAAGGGCGTCGGCACTAGTTTATAAGCGCTGCTGTGCCTCCCCATTCGAGCTCCTCTCTAATGCAGACTTTCGGGCCTAAACTTGTTACTGCCTGTGGGCCTATTGGGCCTCTGCGGGCCTCAATCCTGGCCCATGTAGGGTTTCTAGTCGTATTCAGGCCGTGGAGGCCCAGTAGGTGGCATTTTTTTTGGTTTTTTCTTTTTTATTTCTACATTTTTTTGGTTTTTTATTTTTTTTATTTCTACTTAAAACTAAATACTTACAGTTTTTTAGTGATTTCTTTTTTGCTTTTAGGTCACAAAAATTATAAACTTTCTGTTAGTGCCATTAGTTTTAAATTTTGAATAGTTTAAATTTGAATTTTTAAAATTTGTGTGAATCACTAGTTTATGAATAACTTTACTATAAAATAGAATTTTTTTTCTTCTTTGCTATTTATTTTTATTTATACTTACAATTAAATACTTATAGTTTGATTTTAGGTCACAAAAATTATATTCTTTTTGCTATTGAAGAATATTATAGTTTTATTTTAGTTGATCATAACATAATATTTTAATTGATTGTTTTTATTTTCATAAAAGTTTTGTAGTTCATTCTGTTTGCTATTAATTCATTCTTTGAGCTAAATGACTCCGAAATTGGAAAGCATATCAAAATGAAGTCTGAAAAGGTTGAAAGTTGGCATGGTATCATCATTTCACCCACATAGCATGTTCCAAAAAGTAGAGAGGGTTATGACAAAAACTTGATGCACTTCGTGTACAAAATGGACAATCACTTTCGAAGTATCAAGGTTTCGAACCATAAGACATGAAAGCATTTCAAATGAACTCTGAAAAAGTTGAAAGTTGGGATGGTATCATAATGTCACCCACATAGCATGTGCATGTACAAAACGGACAGTGGTAGCATGTTCGTCTGTTACAAATTTGGCATGGTATCATCATAATAGTTGCGGGAGAAAGTCTTCACTTTTTCTTCGCTTGTGTCATTTGCTTATTGCGCCGTAACCATGGATAATCTTCATTGTTTATCGGGATGCTTGGGTCAGCCTTGACATTGAAGGGAGGAATTTCATGAAACTTTTCATAATCTTCAGACATGTCTGTCTTGCCGTCCACTCCCAGGATGTCCCTTTTTCCTGAAAGAACTATGTTGCGCTTTGGCTCATCGTATGATGTATTCGCTTCCTTATCTTTTCTTTTTCTCGGTTTGGTAGACATGTCCTTCACATAGATAACCTGTGCCACATCATTGGCTAGGACGAACGGTTCGTCAGTGTACCCAAGATTTTTCAGATCCACTGTTGTCATTCCGTACTGTGGGTCTACCTGTACCCCGCCGCCTAACAGATTGACCCATTTGCACTTAAACAAAGGGACCTTAAAATCAGGTCCGTAGTCAAGTTCCCATATGTCCACTATGTAACCATAATATGTGTCCTTTCCGCTCTCGGTTGCTGCATCAAAGCGGACACCGCTGTTTTGGTTGGTGCTCTTTTGATCTTGGGCGATCGTGTAAAATGTATTCCCATTTATCTCGTATCCTTTGTAAGTCAATACAGTCAAAGATGGTCCCCTGGACAACAAGTACAACTCATCACAAACAGTGTTGTCACCTCTGAGACGTGTTTCCAACCAACTGCTGAAAGTCCTGATGTGTTCACATGTAATCCAGTCGTCGCACTGCTCCGGGTGTTTGGAGCGCAGACTGTTCTTGTGTTCATCGACATACGGGGTCACCAAGGTAGAGTTCTGTAGAACTGTGTAGTGTGCTTGAGACCAAGAATATCCGTCCCTGCATATTATTGAGTCTCTTCCAAGAGTGCCTTTTCCAGTCAGTCTCCCCTCATACCGCGATTTAGGGAGACCTATCTTGTTAAGGCCAGGAATGAAGTCAACACAAAACCCGATAACATCCTCTGTTTGATGGCCCATGGAGATGCTTCCTTCTGGCCTAGCGCGGTTACGGACATATTTCTTTAGGACTCCCATGAACCTCTCAAAGGGGAACATATTGTGTAGAAATACGGGCCCCAGGATGACAATCTCGTCGACTAGATGAACTAGGACGTGCGTCATGATATTGAAGAAGGATGGTGGGAACACCAGCTCGAAACTGACAAGACATTGCGCCACATCACTCCTTAGCCTTGGTACGATTTCTGGATCGATCACCTTCTGAGAGATTGCATTGAGGAATGCACATAGCTTCACAATGGCTAATCGGACGTTTTCCGGTAGAAGCCCCCTCAATGCAACCGGAAGCAGTTGCGTCATAATCACGTGGCAGTCATGAGACTTTAGGTTCTGAAACTTTTTCTCTGGCATATTTATTATTCCCTTTATATTCGACGAGAAGCCAGTCGTGACCTTCATACTGAGCAGGCATTCAAAGAAGATTTCTTTCTCTTCTTTCGTAAGAGCGTAGCTGGCAGGACCTTTATACTGCTTCGGAGGCATGCCGTCTTTTTCGTGCAAACGTTGCAGGTCCTCTCGTGCCTCAGGTGTATCTTTTGTCTTCCCATACACGCCCAAGAAGCCTAGCAGGTTCACGCAAAGGTTCTTCGTCACGTGCATCACGTCGATTGAGGAGCGGACCTCTAGGTCTTTCCAGTAGGGTAGGTCCCAAAATATAGATTTCTTCTTCCACATGGGTGCGTGTCCCTCAGCGTCATTCGGAACAGCTAGTCCACCGGGACCCTTTCCAAAGATTACGTAGTGTAAATCATTGACCATAGCAAGCACGTGATCACCGGTGCGCATGGCGGGCTTCTTCCGGTGATCTGCCTCGCCTTTGAAATGCTTGCCTTTCTTTCGACATTGATGGTTGGTCGGAAGAAATCGACGATGGCCCAGGTACACATTCTTCCTGCATTTGTCCAGGTATATACTTTCAGTGTCATCTAAACAGTGCGTGCATGCGTGGTATCCTTTGTTTGTCTGTCCTGAAAGGTTACTGAGAGCGGGCCAATCGTTGATGGTCACGAACAGCAACGCCTTAAGGTTAAATTCCTCCTGTCTGTGCTCATCCCACGTACGTACACCGTTTCCATTCCACAGCTGTAAAAGTTCTTCAACGAATGGCCTTAGGTACACATCAATTTCGTTGCCGGGTTGCTTAGGGCCTTGGATGAGAACTGGCATCATAATGAACTTCCGCTTCATGCACATCCAAGGAGGAAGGTTATACATACATAGAGTCACGGGCCAGGTGCTGTGATTGCTGCTCTGCTCCCCGAAAGGATTAATGCCATCCGCGCTTAAAGCAAACCATACATTCCTTGGGTCCTTTGCAAACTCATCCCAGTACTTTCTCTCGATTTTTCTCCACTGCGACCCGTCAGCGGGTGCTCTCAACTTCCCATCTTTCTTTCGGTTCTCACTGTGCCATCGCATCAACTTGGCATGCTCTTCGTTTCTGAACAGACGTTTCAACCGTGGTATTATAGGAGCATACCACATCACCTTCGCAGGAACCCTCTTCCTGAGGGGCTCGCCGTCAACATCACCAGGGTCATCTCGTCTGATCTTATACCGCAACGCACCGCATACCGGGCATGCGTTCAGATCCTTGTATGCACCGCGGTAGAGGATGCAGTCATTAGGGCATGCATGTATCTTCTCCACCTCCAATCCTAGAGGGCATACGACCTTCTTTGCTGCGTATGTACTGTCGGGCAATTCGTTATCCTTTGGAAGCTTCTTCTTCAATATTTTCAGTAGCTTCTCAAATCCTTTGTCAGCCACAGCATTCTCTGCCTTCCACTGCAGCAATTCCAGTACGGTACCGAGCTTTGTGTTGCCATCTTCGCAATTGGGGTATAACCCTTTTTTGTGATCCTCTAACATGCGATCGAACTTCAGCTTCTCCTTTTGACTAATGCATTGCGTCCTTGCATCGACAATGACCCGGCGGAGATCATCATCATCGGGCACATCGTCTGGTTCCTCTTGATCTTCAGCAGCTTCACCCGTGGCAGCATCATTGGGCACATCGTCTGGTTCCTCTTGATCTTCACCAGCTCCCCCCGTTGCAGCATCACCGTATTCAGGGGGCACATAGTTGTCATCGTACTCTTCTTCTTCGCCGTCTTCCATCATAACCCCTATTTCTCCGTGCCTCGTCCAAACATTATAGTGTGGCATGAAACCCTTGTAAAGCAGGTGGGAGTGAAGGATTTTCCGGTTAGAGTAAGACCTCGTATTCCCACATTCAGTGCATGGACAACACATAAAACCATTCTGCTTGTTTGCCTCAGCCGCATCGAGAAACTCATGCACGCCCTTAATGTACTCGCGGGTGTGTCTGTCACCGTACATCCATTGCCGGTTCATCTGCGTGCATTATATATAATTAAGTGTCCAAATTAATAGAAGTTCATCATCACATTAAAACCAAAGTGCATACATAGTTCTCATCTAACAACATATAGCTCTCCAGAGCATCTAATTAATTAAACCATACATTGAAACTATGTAAAACATTTCAATGCGAAAACAAATGCGATCATAATCGCAACCAAGGTAACAATTGATCCAACGGCATAATGATACCAAGCCTCGGTATGAATGGCATATTTTCTAATCTTTCTAATCTTCAAGCGCATTGCATCCATCTTGATCTTGTGATCATCGACGACATCCGCAACATGCAACTCCAATATCATCTTCTCCTCCTCAATTTTTTTTATTTTTTCCTTCAACAAATTGTTTTCTTCTTCAACTAAATTTAACCTCTCGACAATAGGGTCGGTTGGCATTTCCGATTCACATACATCCTAGATAAATAAAATCTATGTCACGTTGGTCGGCATAATTTTCATAAACAATAAATGAACCAATAGTTATAAAGATAATATACATACCAAATCCGAATCATAGACAGGACGAGGGCCGACGGGGGCGGATACCAAAACCATCGCACTATATAAGATGCAATAATAAATGTAAGAAAATGATACAAGTATCTATCTAAACATACAAGTAAGAATATTTTTCCTTTCAGAAAGAAGATAAGAACAAGAGGCTCACCACGGTGGTGTCGGTGATGAGATCGGCGCGGGTGATCGACGGTGGTGAAGACGGGGACGGGGCGTGACAGACCGCTAAATCTAGACAAATCTCGAGGAAAATGGAGCTTGGAGGTCGAGCTTCGAGAGGAGAAAGCTTAAGTAGTGTGGCTCGGGCATTCCATCGAACACCTCATGTGCATAGGAGGTGAGCTAGAGCACCACAAAGCCCTCTCCCCCTCGGCCAGAAAAAACAGAGCACTAAGCTCTGCTCTTGCACGAGGGGGTATATATAGGCACCTCATTGGTCCCGGTTGATGACATGAACCGGGACTAAAGGGAAGCCTTTGGTCCCGGTTCAAGCCACCAACCGGGACCAATGGTGGTGGGCCAGGAGCGAGGCCCATTGGTCCCGGTTCGTCCCACCAACCGGGACCAAAAGGTCCAAACGAACCGTGACCAATGGCCCACGTGGCCTGGCCGGCCCCCTGGGCTCACCAACCGGGACCAATGCCCACATTGGTCCCGGTTCTAGACTGAACCGGGACTAATGGGCTGAGCCGGCCTGGACCATAGCCCTGTTTTCTACTAGTGTGAAACTTGTTTTATCTTAGTTAGTCGTTCTTACCTTAGATCTGTACCTTCTTTATCACATATGCGGTTTACCCTTGTAGAGAGTAATCTATTATATACCATTAGTCCCCTTGTAAACTGGCAATCCCTTTATCTTCGTTGTCATACTCCAGTTTAATAATATGTGTATACCTCTGTTTCCACTTATCGCTTTGTCATTCATAATTGTATCAGCCTCAAGTTTACCAATTTCACATACTTGGATTCCTTTGTCCTGCTATACCTTATACATCATCATGAATGAATTGTAAACCGACATTTCTTTCCAGCTTTTCACTTGCAATGGCCAAGCAGTTTTATTCCTGCAACTGGGCTCCCTCCCGGGTTACAGAGGAGCAACTGAATGGAATGGTCAAGATCGGAACCTTACCAAAGAAGAATGAGATCCAGCGGCGAGTTCCTGGGCCAGAAAATCCTCCCACCCCTAAGCAGGGTGAAGTAGTGGTGTTTGTTGATCACATAGGCCGTGGTTTTAAACCGCCCGGATCAAAGTTTTTTCGGGATGTGCTTGCCAGCTTTCAACTCCACTCTCAAGATATCGGACCCAACTCGGTATCCAATATATGCAACTTTCAAGTCTTCTGTGAAGTGTATCTACAAGAAGAACCAATTGTCGAGTTGTTCCAGGATTTCTTCCATCTGAACCGACGCATTGAATTTGTAGACGGACCCAATACTGAACTTGGGGGCATCTCCATTCAGAAAAGAAAAAAGGTTGAATTTCCTCATGCCAAGCTGCACAGTCACCCCAAAGAATGGAATCAAACTTGGTTTTACTGTAGAGACACCTCCCCTGAAGATGAGAACCCTCTGCCGGGTTACCGTGCCCACCGGCTTGCCAATACTCATTGACTTCCACAACGACTAAGTGCCCAGGAACGGGCCCCATACGCACCTCAACTCGCCAAGCTGAGAGCCTTCTTGGCCAACGGTTTAACAGGTGTAGACTTCGTCTGTTGCTGGATATCCTGGAGTATCTTGCCGTTAAGTCGCCACTCCAGCTTAATGTGCGAGTATACTGGTGAAGTAGAAGACTCCCAACGTCATATCAATATTCAGCTGACAGATGAAGAAGTCACTGAGTCTGTCAAGAAAATTTTGAATGAATCGGAAGCTGTCTGTCGCCAAACCGGATTAAACCCCTTTTACACGCAAAACAAACCGCCTGCTGTAAGTATTGTTCTTCCGCTTTACACTTAATATTTTTAGACTGTACAATCTTTGAATACCCTCTGCTTATTTTTAAACAGGGTGATGATCCGTTCTGGAAAAAGAAACCTCAAGAAAAAGCGGCAAAGCCTTCCCGTCCTAAAACAAAAGCCATCAAGAAAACCACAAAGAGGAAGGCACCTGAACGCATCAGTTTAGAGCTGGATGATGACCCAGATGAATCGGAAGTTGAGGTAGAACTTGATTCACTTGGTTCACTTTTCATGCATATCATTGATAATGATACTTATCAAGAGGACGTTGAGGGCAGCCAAGCTGATGATGCAGAGGTAATTATCCTTTCCTCCGGTTCAGACTCTCTGCCAACACAAAAAATCCGTCTAGCGGTCCGGAAAGTAAGATTTTCTCATCCTCTTGCTCACTTGGATCCAACATTTATTTTGAAGAAATAGCAGCACGAGGCTCGCCGCACAACCCGGCACAACGGTCAAAAGGTCACTTCGACCGGTTTAACGGACACCCCGGTTCGGAAACGCCGATCTAAGGTCTCACCCACTTCTGACACTTCTTATCCCAAGGCAGGCTATTTCCGACAACCTCTTAATCCGTCCGATTCGAATTATCAGGTGACACCTCCTTCATCCTCTGGCGAGTTAACAGCGACCCAACTCCCTCCTCTCAAAACCATAGCTGGGTAAGTACTTCACCCCCTTCTTTTGATGTTTCATACTTTATATGCTATGCTAACCTTTGCATCTTGTTTTGTGTAGAGCCAAAGCCAGACCCAGTAAAAAAGGCTCGTGTGAATAATTCGCCCGAAGACCAGGTGGTTATTGAACCGGAGCAAACTGCTGAACCGGAGGGTCCAAATATGGAGGCCACATTTGATGAACCACCCCCTCAAGATCATAATACTGATGAACAAGCAGAAGTTGATACTGTTGTGCTAGATGATGAACCGGCAAATCCAATCCGGACTGATGACAGACCTTCTAGTCAAGTGAGAACTATTGACACTCCATCAACTCCAGAAAAGGCTGCTAGAGACAAAGAAGGCGAGGTTATCATTACTGGTATTGGTCACACCTCTCCTGGCCATCCTGTTATTTTGGAAAAACATATTGCCAAGGAAGAGCGTGTTGCTATGGAGAAAGGCAAATAGAGCACTGATGTATCCAGCTATGCCCATTTTAGTTCTCAAGAACTCCACTCTGGTTTCCTAAACCGTTTCCACTCAAACTTTGATTATGAAGCGGGTCTGGTGAATCTAATGAAGGAACGCTATGAGGTATTGACATACCTTTTCCTTTCTTAAGTCCAATTATAAATACCAACTCTAGTAGCCCCCAAGGGCCGGTTTATGATAGCAATCATAAATTGGGACTTTGTAATATCTCTATCATTGCATGCTTATCCTCCATATGTCAAGTAATCATGTGAGATAAACCGGTACTTAATTGTTGTATTCCTGTAGTTTTCATCTATGTAGCCCCCAAGGGTCGGTTTATCTTTCCAAGGTAAACTGGGTCTTGAATCAATGCTTCAACTTTGAACAGATGTACATTAGCCCCCAAGTGTCAAGGATAATGCGTGCATTGTACTTGGGACTTTGCAAAAATTTCTGATGATAGAGCCAATAGGCATTAGCCCCCAAGTACAAAGTGCATAACTTGTTATACGCTTGGTACTTCAAATATACAGAGCCCATGGATGATATATCTTGCCTTTGCAGGCCGAGCTGAGTAAAAGGGATGCTCAAACTGCTGACCTTCAGGAGAACGTCCAATCTCAGCAAGCAGAGGCTTCCAAGGCCAAGGAAGAATTGACAAATGCCTTAGCAGCCATGGAGAAACTGAAAGAAACCTTTAACAAAGAGCATGCAGACTGGGAGACAGAAAAGGCCGGTTTAACAAAGAAGGATGAAGATGCAGAGGCAGCCCTGAAGCCGCTGGTTGAAGAACCGACCGACTTAAACCAGCAGATTAATGCCATGACCTCTGTTGTATTTGGTGAGTCTTCATATGAAGTTTTTCCAATTCATAATATCTTATCCATAGCCGGTTTACTGATGTTTTACCATGACAGGGACCCGCATTACTCATCTGGGCTCCAACATGCGGATGAAGCTTAAAGCAGCCTATACTTTGATAGAACAGTTGTATTCTGGATCCCAGCGGGCAATTTGCACGGCAGCTTATAACAAGCCTCCTCCAACACTGATAAAAGAAACCATCGAAAAGCTGGTCATGTTGCCTGCCTGGTTGTTTGAACTAAAGAGATCAGCTGCAAGGTCAGGTGCACTGACCGCGCTAATCCGAGCCAAGGCGTGGATCCCAGATCTAGAACTGGCAGACGTCATCAAAGGCTATCCTCGTGTGAAGGAAAACGGTTCAGATTTCAATAATGATGATCTCCGAAGGCTGACAAAGGAGATGCGGCCTATAGCAAGCAAATTGGCGGATGGCACAAATCTATCTCATTTTCAACCGGTTTACGATGTTGACGGGAAAAGATAGCCCGCACTGATTCATAATGTAGAAGATCTTGTTCCGCTAATCCGTAATCATACTTATGCTCCTGACATTGACCCTTCCAACCTTATTCATGAAGAAGCCATTTTTCAAGCCTTAACTGGAATCGATTGGTCAACGATTGATTTCCATCGACTGGGTAGGGATGAGGAGAATGCGACCGGTCAAGATGACCCTCAATCTTCAAGTCATCCACATGAGGAATCATAAACCGGAGGCCGGTTTATCAGTTGCAGTCTACCACTCTTATTAAAACAATTATTCAATTTGGGCTTGTTTGAAGCGCCTTGTAATAGGATAGCGTGAACACTTTATCTGTCATGCCATCAAGCATGTTTGTTTTGCTTGTTACTGAGAACTAGCCATGCCTTTAGGAGCTATTATATGCATAGTCCATTATGACTTTTGTTTCTGCATATAAAAAATTGAAAGTGTCCTAGTGGTTTACCACTGGACGGGTCATGATGCCCAAAAAATATATACATAACTTGGATAGAGAACCAAGATCGCAATAACCAGATATAAAATAGATGATACCTGTGATATATCTCGTTGGCTGACCAACTGTTGCTATAGTAAGGGTGAAAACACCAATCTGAAGTATTGATGACTCCTTTCCCTCTTGATGGTTCATATAAAAACCATACCGGGGTATGATAACCACCGGTTTGTTCGTATAATGCTGGTGACATCTAGTCAAAACAAGACTGGAGCAACTTACTGCCGGTTTAAAACTGATCATGTACTGACAACTGAGCGTTGAAAGCCACGCCGGGTTGTAATAAACACTGGTTTATCAGAAAATATTCATAAATCCCTTATGAAAAGATGTTTAAAAATGGCAAATCTGAAAGAAATATGCAAGGCTTTTCATGGGCTGTCAGGCCCTAAATCGAGGCTTTTCATGGGCTGCTAGGCCGCTGAGTTAAACCATTTTGCAAAGCCTTTTAAGATGGACCTCAATCTTTAACCAATCACCATTTTAACTTTGAGAAGTTCAGGGTCTATGAGATTGACTTGTCAAAAGTTCGATGGGTCATACCAGGTTTACCTGGACGGAGTGGCTTACTTAAAAAGGCAGGATAACCCAGGGCTTTAGGTGAATACACCTGGCTTCCAAGCCTGGCTTGATAGCCTATTACAAGGGTGCAAGCTCGTTGTTCTTTGAGAAGCAAGGAGCCCCCAAGTAATATTTGAGCTATGCTCAGTGGTTACCTATGTTTGAGTTGTGCTTTATGCAATAGACTCTCTTTGGTTCCACATAATTTCGTTTTGGCTTTAAGCCTATCAAAAGGTGTAGCTATGGTGTAAATACAACCAAGCCCCCTAGTGATTTCCCTTTTTAGTTTTAAACCGATCAAGAGGTGTAGCTATGGTTCAAATACGACCAAGCGCCCTAGTGACTTCCTTTATATCTGTGTGGCTTTATAGGTCAGTTTAATAGAACTCCGCTTTGTAAGTAGAATCCCCCATGTAACCACACATGATGTAAAAAAGAACAGAGACCCCGCTTTAGCTGAGGCTCTGGTTTATTATATAATATATACATTGTCATAAGTATGTACATAAGAAGAGCCTGTGGCTCAAGTATAGTAAGGCCGAAGAAGAGCTATATTCCATGGCCGCTGGGTCTCCTCCTCCGATTTACGTGAGTCTTTGTGCTCTCGAACATCGATAAGGTAGTATGACCCGTTGTGCAGGTTTTTGTTGACCACAAAAGGTCCTTCCCAAGGAGGGGATAATTTGTGCATATTAGTCTGATCCTGGATGAGCCGGAGCACCAGATCACCCTCTTGAAAAGTTTTGGTCTTAACCCGGCGGCTGTGATAACGTCAGAGATCTTGTTGATAAATCGCCGACCGCGCCGCTACGAGATCACGCTCCTCACCTATCAGGTCCAGTGAGTCCTGGCATGCCTTCTCATTGTCCACTTCAACATAAGCCCCCACACGGGGCGAGTCATGACGGATGTCACTAGGGAGAACCGCATTTGCTCCATAAACCATAAAGAAAGGCGTGTAACCCGTAGATCTGTTTGGTGTGGTGTTGATACTCCATAGCACAGAAGGTAGCTCATCCACCCAACAACCCGGCGTCCACTTTAAAGGAACCATAAGCCAGGGTTTGATACATCTCAAAATTTCTTGATTTGCCCTCTCTACTTGACCATTATACTGGGGGTGAGCCACTGACGCTACATCAAGCCGGATGTGCTCATGTTCACAAAATTCCTCCATAGCACCTTTGGACAGATTAGTACCATTACCAGTTATAATTCTGTGTGGAAAACCAAACCGGAATATCACCTTTTTAATGAATTGAACCGCCGTGGCTGCATCGCACTTACTGACTGGCTCTGCCTCTACCCATTTGGTAAACTTGTCAACCGCCACCAATAGGTGGGTCTTTTTGTCCTTGGATCTCTTAAAGGGTCCAACCATATCGAGCCCCCAAGTTGCAAACGGCCAAGTGATTGGAATCATTCTCAACTCCTGGGCTGGAACATGGACGCGGCGTGCAAACTTCTGACAACCGTCACACCTCTTTACTAAATTCTCAGCATCAGCATGAGCCGTCAACCAATAGAAGCCGTGACGAAAAGCCTTAGCCACCAAGGATTTTGAACCGGCGTGGTGACCACAATCTCCTTCGTGGATTTCTCGCAAAATCTCACAACCCTCTTAAGGAGACACACAACGCTGGATTGATCTAGTGATGTTGTAACGATGTAACTCCCCATTGATAATGGTCATTGACTTGGATCGCCGGATTATCTGTCGGGCCAAGGTTTCATCCTCCAGTAACTTGCCCCGGTTCATGTAAGCCAGGTACGGGACTGTCCAATCCGGTATAACATGCAAAGCCGCCACCAACTGGGCCTCCGGGTCAGGGATAGCCAACTCCTCCTTTGTGGGTATCTTGACTGACGGATTATGAAGTACGTCGAGGAAGACATCAGGTGGCACCGGTTTACGCTGAGAGCCTAGATGACTTAAAACGTCCGCTGCTTCATTCTTTCGCCGGTCTATATGGTCAACTTGATAACCTTTGAAATGACCAGCCACTATGTCCACCTCTCGTCGATATGCAGCCATGAGTGGATCCTTAGAATCCCAAGTGGCAGATACCTGTTGAGCCACTAGGTCCGAGTCACCGAAGCACTTAACCCGGCTTAAGTTCATCTCCTTAGCCATCCGAAGACCGTGGAGTAAGGCCTCATACTCAGCCGCATTGTTAGTACAAGGGAACATCAAGCGGAGAACATAACAAAACTTGTCCCCTCGTGGGGAAGTTAATATGACTCCAGCCCCCGAGCCCTCCAATTTCCTGGACCCATCAAAGTGAATAGTCCAATAAGTGTTGTCTGGCTTTTCCTCTGGTGCCTGCAACTCTGTCCAATCATTGATGAAGTCCACGAGTGCTTGAGATTTGATCACTGTGCGAGGTGTATATTTGAGCCCGTGAGGTCCAAGCTCAATAGCCCACTTGGCAATCGGGCCAGTTGCTTCTCTGTTTTGAATGATATCTCCCAGATGGGCTGAACTGACCACTGTGATAGGATGACCCTGAAAATAATGCTTGAGCTTCTGGCTCGCCATAAAAACCCCATACACCAGCTTCTGCCAATGCGGATACCTCTGCTTCGATTCGATAAGCACCTCACTGATATAATAAACCGGCCGTTGAACCGGATACTCCTTCCCAGCCTCCTTGCGCTCCACAACAATAGCCACACTAACAGCCTGGGCATTAGCAGCCACATATAGCAATAAGGGCTCTTTATCGACCGGAGCCACAAGGACTGGCGGTTCAGCTAACTGTCTCTTCAAATCCTCAAACGCTTTATCAGCTAAATCGCTCCAGACAAAGTCATCCGTTTTCTTTAGCATCTGATATAAAGGGATAGCCTTCTCCCCAAGACGACTGATAAACCAACTCAAAGCCGCAATCCGTCCTGCCAGACGCTGAACGTCATTGATACATGTCGGTTTAGCCAGAGAGGTGATAGTTGTGATCTTCTACGGATTAGCCTCGATGCCCTAGTTAGATTCCAAAAAACCCAAGAGCTTGCATGTCGGAACACCAAGGACACATTTGTCCGGATTAAGCATCATCTTATAAACCCGGAGGTTATCAAAGATTTCCTTCAAGTCATCTATCAATGTTTCCTCCTTCCTAGATTTCACCACAATGTCATCCACATATGCATGAACATTGCGCCCAATCTTCTTATGAAGACAATTTTGAACACAGCGTTGATAAGTCGCCTGGGCACTCTTAAGCCCAAAAGCATAGATACATAGCAGATGGCTCCAAAGGGAGTTATGAAAGCTGTCTTCTCCTGGTCCTTACCTGCCATTTTGATCTGATGATAATCAGAATAAGCATCCAGAAAACACAAACGGTCACAACCTGTCGTAGCATCAATAATCTGATCAATACGAGGGAGGGCAAAGGGATCAGCGGGACAAGCCTTATTCAAGTCTGTGTAGTCCACACACATACTGCTGGGGAACGTAGTAATTTCAAAATTTTCCTACGCACATGCAAGATCATGGTGATGCATAGCAACAAGAGGGGAGAGTGTAGTCTACGTACCCTCGTAGACCGATAGCGGAAGTGTTATGACAACGCGGTTGATGTAGTCGTACGTCTTCATGGCCCGACCGATGAAGCACCGAAACTACGGCACCTCCGAGTTTTAGCACACGTTCACCTCGATGACTATCCCCGGACTCCGATCCAGCAAAGTGTCGGGGAAGAGTTCCGTCAGCACGATGGCGTGGTGACGATCTTGATGTTCTACCGTCGTAGGGCTTCGCCTAAGCACCACTACAATATTATCGAGGAGTATGGTGGAAGGGGGCACCGCACACGGCTAAGAAAACGATCACGAGGATCAACTTGTGTGTCTATGGGGTGCCCCTTGGCCACGTATATAAAGGAGTGGAGGAGGGGGGAGAGGGTCGGCCCCTATGGCGCGCCCTGGAGGAGTCCTACTCCCACCGGGAGTAGGATTCCCCCCCTTCCAAGTAGTAGGAGTAGGAGTCAAGGCAAGGGAAGGGAGAAGAGAAGGAAGGAGGGGGCGCAGCCCCTCCCCCTAGTCCAATTCGGACTAGGCCTTGGGGGGGCGCCCAACCTCTCCTCTCTCTTTCCCCTAAAGCCCAATAAGGCCCATATACTCCCCGGTGAATTCCCGTAACTCTCCGGTACTACGGAAAATACCCGAATCACTCGGAACCTTTCCGATGTCCGAATATAGTAGTCCAATATATCGATCTTTACGTCTCGACCATTTCGAGACTCCTCCTCATGTCCCCGATCTCATCCAGGACTCCGAACTCCTTAGGTACATCAAAACTCATAAACTCATAATATAACTGTCATCGAAACCTTAAGCGTGCGGACCCTACGGGTTTGAGAACAATGTAGACATGACCAAGACACGTCTCCGGTCAATAACCAATAGCAGAACCTGGATGCTCATATTGGCTCCCACATATTCTACGAAGATCTTTATCGGTCAGACCGCATAACAACATACGTTGTTCCCTTTGTCATCGGTATGTTACTTGCCCGAGATTCGATCGTCGGTATCTCAATACCTAGTTCAATCTCGTTACCGGCAAGTCTCTTTACTCGTTTGATAATACATCATCTTGCAACTAACTCATTAGTTGCAATGCTTGCAAGGCTTATGTGATGTGCATTACCGAGAGGGACCAGAGATACCTCTCCGTCAATCGGAGTGACAAATTCTAATCTCGAAATACGCCAACCCAACATGTACCTTTGGAGACACCTGTAGAGCTCCTTTATAATCACCCAGTTACGTTGTGATGTTTGGTAGCACACAAAGTGTTCCTCCGGCAAATGGGAGTTGCATAATCTCATAGTCATAGGAATATGTATAAGTCATGAAGAAAGCAATAGCAACATACTAAACGATCGGGTGCTAAGCTAATGGAATGGGTCATGTGAATCACATCATTCTCCTAATGATGTGATCCCATTAATCAAATGACAACACATGTCTATGGTTAGGAAACGTAACCATCTTTGATTAACGAGCTAGTCAAGTAGAGGCATACTAGTGACACTTTGTCTATGTATTCACACATGTATTATGTTTCTGGTTAATACAATTCTAGCATGAATAATAAACATTTATCATGAAATAAGGAAATAAATAATAACTTTATTATTGCCTCTAGGGCATATTTCCTTCAGTCTCCCACTTGCACTAGAGTCAATAATCTAGTTCACATTGCCATGTGATTTAACATCAATAGTTCACATCACCATGTGATTAACACCCATAGTTCACATCGACATGTGACCAACACCCAAAGGGTTTACTAGAGTCAATAATCTAGTTCACATCGCTATGTGATTAACACCCAAAGAGTACTGAGGTGTGATCATGTTTTGCTTGTGAGAGAAGTTTAGTCAACGGGTCTGCCACATTCAGATCCGTAAGTATTTTGCAAATTTCTATGTCAACAATGCTATGCATGGAGCTACTCTAGCTAATTGCTCCCACTTTCAATATGTATCCAGATTGAGACTTAGAGTCATCTGGATCAGTGTCAAAACTTGCATCGACGTAACCCTTTATGATGAACCTTTTGTCACTTCCATAATCGAGAAACATATCCTTATTCCACTAAGGATAATTTTGACCAATGTCCAGTGATCTACTCCTAGATCACTATTGTACTCCCTTGCCAAACTTAGGGTAGGGTATACAATAGGTCTGGTACACAGCATGGCATACTTTATAGAACCTATGGCTGAGGCATAGGAAATGACTTTCATTCTCTCTATATCTTCTGCCGTGGTCGGGTTTTGATTCTTACTCAACTTCACACCTTTGTAACACAGGCAAGAACTCCTTCTTTGACTGTTCCATTTTGAACTACTTCAAAATCTTGTCAATGTATGTACTCATTGAAAAAACTTATCAAGCGTCTTGATCTATCTCTATAGATCTTGATGCTCAATATGTAAGCAGCTTCACCGAGGTTTTTCTTTGAAAAACTCCTTTCAAACACTTCTTTATGCTTTACAGAATAATTCTACATTATTTCCGATCAACAATATGTCACTCACATATACTTATCAGAAATGATGTAGTGCTCCCACTCACTTTCTTGTAAATACAGGCTTCACCACAAGTCTGTATAAAACTATATGCTTTGATCAACTCACCAAAGCGTATATTCCAACTCCGAGATGCTTGTACTAGTCCATAGATGGATCGCTAGAGCTTGCACATTTTGTTAACACCTTTAGGATTGACAAAACCTTCTGGTTGCATCATATACAACTCTTCTTTAAGAAATCCATTAAGGGTTGCAGTTTTGTTATCCATTTGCCAGATTTCATAAAATGCGACAATTGCTAACATGATTCGGACAGACTTTAAGCATCGATACGAGTGAGAAAATCTCATCGTAGTCAACACCTTGAACTTTGTCAAAAACCTTTTTCGACAAGTCTAGCTTTGTAGATAGTAACACTACTATCAGCGTCCGTCTTCCTCTTGAAGATCCATTTAATCTCAATGGCTTGCCGATCATCGGCCAAGTCAACCAAAGTCCATACTTTGTTCTCATACATGGATCCCATCTCAGATTTCATGGCCTCAAGCCATTTTGCGGAATCTGGGCTCATCATCGCTTCCTCATAGTTCGTAGGCTCATCATGATCTAGTAGCATGACTTCCAGAACAGGATTACCATACCACTCTGGTGCGGATCTTACTCTGGTTGATCTACGAGGTTCGGTAGTAACTTGTTCTGAAGTTTCATGATCATCATCATTAGCTTCCTCACTAATTGGTGTAGGTGTCACAGAAACCGGTTTCTATGATGTACTACTTTCCAATAAGGGAGCATGTACAGTTACCTCATCAAGTTCTACTTTCCTCCCACTCACTTCTTTCAAGAGAAACTCCTTCTCTAGAAAGGATCCATTCTTAGCAACGAATGTCTTGCCTTCGGATCTGTGATAGAAGGTGTACCCAACTGTCTTCTTTGGGTATCCTATGAAGACATATTTCTCCGATTTGGGTTTGAGCTTATCAGTATGAAACCTTTTCTTATAAGCATTGCAACCCCAAACTTTAAGAAACGACAACTTTGGTTTCTTGCCAAACCATAGTTCACATTGTGTCGTCTCAACGGACTTAGATGGTGCCCTTCTAAATGTGAATGCAGCTGTCTTTAATGCATAACCCCAAAATGATGTTGGTAAATCTGTAAGAAACATCATAGATTGCACTATATCCAATAAAGTATGGCTATGACGTTCGAACACACCATTATGCTGTGGTGTTCCAGGTGGCATGAATTTGTGAAACTATTCCACATAGTTTTAATTGAAGACTAAACTCGTAACTCAAATATTTGTCTCCGCGATCAGATCGTAGAAACCTTATTTTTCTTGTTACGATGATTTTCCACTTCACTCTGAAATTCTTTGAACTTTTCAAATGTTTCAGACTTATGTTTCATCAAGTAGATATACCCATATCTGCTCAAATCATATGTGAAGGTCAGAAAATAACGATACCCTCCGCGAGCTTCAACACTCATCGGATCGCATACATCAGTATGTATTATTTCCAATAAGTCAGTTGCTCGCTCCATTGTTCCGGAGAACGGAGTCTTAGTCATCTTGCCCATGAGGCATGGTTCGCAAGCATCAAGTGATTCATAATCAAGTGATTCCAAAAGTCCATCAGTATGGAGTTTCTTCATGCGCTTTACACCAATATGACATAAACGGCAGTGCCACAAATAAGTTGCACTATCATTATTAACTTTGCATCTTTTGGTTTCAATATTATGAATATGTGTATAACTACGATCGAGATCCAACGAATCGTTTTCATTGGGTGTGTAACCATATAAGGTTTTATTCATGTAAACAGAACAACAATTTATTCTCTTACTTAAATGAATGACCGTATTGCAATAAACATGATCAAATCATATTCATGCTCAATGCAAACACCAAATAACACTTATTTAGGTTCAACACTAATCCCAAAAGTATAGGGAGTGTGCGATGATGATCATATCAATCTTGGAACCACTTCCAACACACATCGTCACTTCACCCTTAACTAGTCTCTGTTCATTTTGCAACTCCCGTTTCGAGTTACTAATCTTAGCAACTGAACTAGTATCAAATACTGAGGGGTTGCTATAAACACTAGTAAAGTACACATCAGTAACATGTATATCAAATATACTTATGTTCACTTTGCCATCCTTCTTATCCGCCAATCACTTGGGGTAGTTCCGCTTCCAGTGACCAGTCCCTTTGCAGTAGAAGCACTTAGTCTCAGGCTTAGGACCAGACTTGGGCTTCTTCACTTGAGAAGCAACTTGCTTGTTGTTTTTCTTGAAGTTCCCCTTTTTCCCTTTGCCCTTTTCTTGAAACTAGTGATCTTGTCAACCATCAACACTTGATGTTTTTCTCGATTTCTACCTTCATCGATTTCATCATCATGAAAAGCTTGGGAGTCGTTTTCGTCATCCCTTGCATACTATAGTTCATCACGAAAAGCTTGGGAGACTTCATATCTCTCAACTCGGGTATTTGCTTGAAATATTAACTTCAACTCCTGGAACATCTCATATGGTCCATGACATTCAAAAACGTCTTTGAAGTCCCGATTCTAAGCCGTTAAGCATGGTGCACTAAACTATCAAGTAGTCATCATATTGAGCTAGCCAAACGTTCATAACGTCTGCATCTGCTCCTGCAATAGGTCCGTCACCTAGCGGTGCATCAAGGACATAATTATTCTGTGCAGCAATGAGGATAAACCTCAGATCATGGATCCAATCCGCATCTTTGCTACTAACATCTTTCAACACAATTTTCTCTAGGAACATATCAAAATAAACACAGGGAAGCAACAACGCGAGCTATTGATCTACAACATAATTTGCAAAATACTACCAGGACTATGTTCATGATAAATTTAAGTTCAATTAATCATATTACTTAAGAACTCCCACTTAGATAGACATCCCTCTAATCCTCTAAGTGATCACGTGATCCAAATAAACTAAACCATGTCCGATCATCACGTGAGATGGAGTAGTTTCATTGGTGAACATCACTATGTTGATCATATCTACTATATGATACACGCTCGACCTTTCGGTCTCCGTGTTCCGAGGCCATATCTGTATATGCTTGGCTCGTCAAGTATAACCTGAGTATTCCGCGTGTGCAACTTCTTTGCACCCGTTGTATTTGAACGTAGAGCCTATCACACCCGATCATCACGTCGTGTCTCGGCACGAAGAACTTTCGCAACGGTGCATACTCAGGGAGAACACTTCTTGATAATTAGTGAGAGATCATTTTAAAATGCTACCGTCAATCAAAGCAAAATAAGATGTATAAAAGATAAACATCACATGCAATCAAAATATGTGACATGATATGGCCATCATCATCTTGCGCCTTTGATCTCCATCTCCAAAGTACTGTCATGATCTCTATCGTCACCGGCATGACACCATGATCTCCATCATCTTGATCTATATCAATGTGTCGTCATGTGGTCGTCTCGCCAACAATTGCTCTTGCAACTATTGCTATCGCATAGCGATAAAGTAAAGCAATTATTGGGTGCTTGCATCTTATGCAATAGAGAGACAACCATAAGGATTATGCCAGTTGCCGATAACTTCAACAAAACATGATGATCTCATACAACAACTTATATCTCATCACGTCTTGACCATATCACATCACAACATGCCCTGCAAAAACAAGTTAGACGTCCTCTACTTTGTTGTTGCAAGTTTTACGTGGCTTCTACGGGCTGAGCAAGAACCGTTCCTACCTACGCATAAAAACCACAATGATAGTTTGTCAAGTTGGTGCTGTTTTAACCTTCACAAGGACCGGGCGTAGCCACACTTGGTTCAACTAAAGTTGGAGAAACTGACACCCGCCAGCCACCTGTGTGCAAAGCACGTCAGTAGAACCAGTCTCGCGTAAGCGTACGCGTAATGTCGGTCGGGGCCGCTTCATCTAACAATACCGCTGAACCAAAGTGTGACATGCTGGTAAGCAGTATGACTTATATCGCCCACAACTCACTTGTGTTCTACTCGTGCATAACATCAACGCATAAAACCTAGGCTCGGATGCCACTGCTGGGGAACGTAGTAATTCCAAAATTTTCCTACGCACACACAAGATCATGGTGATGCATAGCAACGAGAGAGGAGAGTGTAGTCTACGTACCCTCGTAGACCGACATCGTAAGCGTTATGACAAGGGGTTGATGTAGTCGTACGTCTTCACGGCCCGACCGATCAAGCACCGAAACTACGACACCTCCGAGTTTTAGCACACGTTCACCTCGATGACAATCCCCAGACTCCGATCCAGCAAAGTGTCGGGGAAGAGTTCCGTCAGCACGACGGCGTGGTGACGATCTTGATGTTCTACCATCATAGGGCTTCGCCTAAGCACCGCTACAATATTATCGAGGAGTATGGTGGAAGGGGGCA
Source organism: Triticum aestivum (assembly GCF_018294505.1). Lineage (NCBI taxonomy): Eukaryota > Viridiplantae > Streptophyta > Magnoliopsida > Poales > Poaceae > Triticum > Triticum aestivum. Next base: position 741,752,358 of record NC_057797.1, on the reverse strand, counting down.
CCGCACACGGCTAAGAAAACAATCACGAGGATCAACTTGTGTGTCTATGGGGTTCCCCTTGGCCACGTATATAAAGGAGTGGAGGAGGGGGGGAGAGGGCTGGCCCCTATGGCGCGCCCTGGAGGAGTCCTACTCCCACCGGGAGTAGGATTCCCCCCCCCCCTTCCAAGTAGTAGGAGTAGGAGTCAAGGCAAGGGAAGGGAGAAGAGAAGGAAGGAGGGGGCGCAGCCCCTCACCCTAGTCCAATTCGGACTAGGCCTTGGGGGGGGGGGCGCCCAACCTCTCCTCTCTCTTTCCCCTAAAGCCCAATAAGGCCCATATACTCCCCGGCGAATTCTCGTAACTCTCCGGTACTCCAAAAAATACCCGAATCACTCGAAACCTTTCCGATGTCCGAATATAGTCGTCCAATATATCGATCTTTACGTCTCGACCATTTCGAGACTCCTCGTCATGTCCCTGATCTCATCCGGGACTCCGAACTCCTTCGGTACATCAAAACTCATAAACTCATAATATAACTGCCATCGAAACCTTAAGCGTGCGGACCCTACGGGTTCGAGAACAATGTAGACAAGACCGAGACACGTCTCCGGTCAATAACCAATAGCGGGACCTGGACGCTCATATTGGCTCCCACATATTCTATGAAGATCTTTATCGGTCAGACCGCATAACAACATACGTTGTTCCCTTTGTCATCGGTATGTTACTTGCCCGAGATTCGATCGTCGGTATCTCAATACCTAGTTCAATCTTGTTACCGGCAAGTCTCTTTACTCGTTTCATAATACATCATCTCGCAACTAACTCATTAGTTGCAATGCTTGCAAGGCTTATGTGATGTGCATTACCGAGAGGGCCCAGAGATACCTCTCCGTCAATCTGAGTGACAAATCCTAATCTCGAAATATGCCAACCCAACATGTACATTTGGAGACACCTGTAGAGATCCTTTATAATCACCCAGTTACGTTGTGACGTTTGGTAGCACACAAAGTGTTCCTCCGGCAAACGGGAGTTGCATAATCTCATAGTCATAGGAACATGTATAAGTCATGAAGAAAGCAATAGAAACATACTAAATGATCGAGTGCTAAGCTAATGGAATGGGTCATGTCAATCACATCATTCTCCTAATGATGTGATCCCGTTAATCAAATGACAACACATGTCTATGGTTAGGAAACGTAACCATCTTTGATTAACGAGCTAGTCAAGTAGAGGCATACTAGTGACACTTTGTTTGTCTATGTATTCACACATGTATTATGTTTCCGGTTAATACAATTCTAGCATGAATAATAAACATTTATCATGAAATAAGGAAATAAATAATAACTTTATTATTGCCTCTAGGGCATATCTCCTTCACATACGCCAAGTGCCGTTTTTCTTAAGAACCAGCACCGGATTAGCCAACCACTCCGGGTGAAAGACTTCCACGATAAACCCTGCGGCCAACAGCCGAGCTACCTCTTCAAATAGCCTTATGCCTTTCTTCGTTGAAGCAGCGGAGAAACTGCCTGACCGGTTTAAACTGAGGATCTATATTAAGTGTGTGCTCAGCGAGTTCCCTTGGTACACCTGGCATATCAGAAGGCTTCCATGCAAAGATGTCCCGGTTCGCATGGATGAACTCGATGAGCGCGCTTCCTATTTGGGATCCAGGTTAGCGCTGATGCTGAACTGCTTGGATGAATCGCCAGGAACAAAATCAACCATCTTAGTGTCTGTAGCCGATTTAAACTTCAACACCGGATCATGCTCCGTAGTTGGTTTTTTCAAAGAAGTCATGTCTATCGGATCAACATTGTCTTTATAAAACTTCAGCTCCTCTGTGGCACAAACTGACTCAGCATAAGCCGCATCACCCTCTTCACATTCCAAAGAAATCTTCCTGCTCCCATGTACTGTGATGGTCCCCTTATGACCCGACATATTAAGATGTAGATAAACATAACACGGTCTCGCCATGAACTTGGCATAAGCCGGTCATCCGAACAAGGCGTGATACGGACTCTTGATTTTCACCACCTCAAAAGTCAATGTTTCTGACCTTGAGTCATGATAATATCCAAAAGCTACCTCCAGGGCTATCTTACCCACTGGATACGCAGACTTACCAGGCACCACACCATGAAAAACGGTGTTCGACGGTTTAAGATTTTTATCTATCAATCCCATATGGCGGAAGGTATCATAGTAAAGGATATTGATACTGCTTCCCCCGTCCATCAGCACCTTGGTGAACTTATACCCCGCAACTTGAGGTGCCACCACTAAGGCCAGATGAACCAGATTATCAACCCGGGGTGGGTGATCCTCTCGACTCCATAAAATTGGTTGTTCATACCAGCGTAAATACTGAGGCACTGTCGGTTCAACCGAGTTCACGGCCCTTTTGTGAAGCTTCTGATCACGCTTGCACAAGCTAGTAGTGAAGACATGACTGCCCACCATTCAATTGCTTCGGATTGCTCTTATAGCCCGACTGCTGCTGCTGTTGATTCCCCTAATGATTATAACCTCCCTGGCTGCCCTGATTACCTTGATTGCCATGTACGGTCTGATGGCCTTGGAATCCTGAACCGGAGCTGCCGCCTGCGTAACCCGGCCCATGAAAACCACCTCATGAACCGCCGGGCGGGCCATTATTGTATTGAAACATATTGGAATTTTTGAACTCTCAAATGATGAAGCAATCCTTCCAAAGATGCGAAGATGGCTTCTCCTTCGATCCATGCTTTGGACAAGGCTAATTTAACAGGCGCTCCAAATTGGGGCCTGACCCTCCGCCCCTCTGGGGCGGTTTGCCCTTACGACGCTGACCGTTATCCTAAGCATTGATGTTAGCCACAAAGTACAAACTATTCTTTGCCTTGTGTTTACCATTATTCCCATGACCTGCCGGATTGTGTTGCTCCCCCTTGGTATTGCCGTTTTTTCCCTTTCCCCGGTTTTTATCCTCAGACTCAGGGTCTTTGGTACTATCTGAATCGGCATATTTCACCAAAGCAGCCATAAGGGTTGACATGCCATTGTAGTGACGTTTGAGCCTTCTGATACATCTCCAACGTATCTATAATTTTTGATTGCTCCATGCTATATTATCTATTGTTTTGAATGTTTATGGGCTTTATTATACACTTTTATATCATTTTTGGGACTAACCTATTAACCCAGAGCCCAGTGTTAGTTTCTGTTTTTACCCTGTTTTAGGGTTTCGAAGAGAAGGAAAATCAAACGGAGTCCAATTGACCTGAAACTTCACGGAACTCATGTTTGGAAGGAAAGAATCCCAGAAGACTTGGAGTGCATGTCGGGGGATCTGCGAGGAGGTCACGAGGCAGGGGCGCGCCCACCCCCTGGGTGCGCCCTCCACCCTCGTGAGCCCCTCGTGCCCCCCCTGACGTACTTCTTCCGCCTATATATCTCCATATACCCTAAAAACATCCGAGAGCACAATAGATCGGGAGTTCCGCCGCCAGAAGCCTCCGTAGCCACCGAAAGCCAATCTAGACCTGTTCCGGCACCCTGCCGGAGGGGGCAATCCCTCTCCGGTGGCCATCTTCATCATCCCGGTGCTCTCCATGACGAGGAGGGAGTAGTTCTCCCTCGGGGCTGAGGGTATGTACTAGTAGCTATATGTTTGATCTCTCTCTCTCTCTTGTGTTCTTGATTTGGCACGATCTTGATGTATCGCGAGCTTTGCTATTATAGTTAGATCTTATGTTTCTCCTCCCCCTCTACTCTCTTATAATGAATTGAGTTTCCCATTTGAAGTTATCTTATAGGGTTGAGTCTTTAAAGATTTGAGAACACTTGATGTATGTCTTGTCGTGGATATCTGTGGTGACAATGGGATATCACGTGATTCACTTGATGTATGTTTTGGTGATCAACTTGCGGGTTCCGCCCATGAACCTATGCATAGGGGTTGGCACACATTTTCGTCGTGATTCTCCGGTGGAAACTTTGGGGCACTCTTTGAGGTCCTATGTGTTGGTTGAATAGATGAATCTGAGATTGTGTGATGCATATCGTATAATCATACCCACTGATACTTGAGGTGACATTGGAGTATCTAGGTGACATTAGGGTTTTGGTTGATTTGTGTCTTAAGGTGTTATTCTAGTACGAACTCTAGGGCTGTTTGTGACACTTATAGGAATAGCCCAACGGATTGATTGGAAAGAATAACTTTGAGGTGGTTTCGTACACTACCATAATCTCTTCGTTTGTTCTCCGCTATTAGTGACTTTGGAGTTACTCTTTGTTGCATGTTGAGGGATAGTTATGTGATCCAATTATGTTAGTATTGTTGAGGGAACTTGCACTAGCGAAAGTATGAACCCTAGGCCTTGTTTCAACGCATTGCAATACCGTTTACGCTCACTTTTATCATTTGTTACCTTGTTGTTTTTATAATTTCAGATTACAAATACCTTTATCTACCATCCATATACCACTTGTATCACCATCTCTTCGCCGAACTAGTGCACCTATACAATTTACCATTGTATTGGGTGTGTTGGGGACACAAGAGACTCTTTGTTATTTGGTTGCAGGGTTGCTTGAGAGATACCATATTCATCCTACGCCTCCTACGGATTGATAAACCTTAGGTCATCCACTTGAGGGAAATTTTCTACTCTCCTACAAACGTCTGCACTTGGAGGTCCAACAACGTCTACAAGAAGAAGGTTGTGTGGTAGACATCAAGCTCTTTTCTGGCGCCGTTGCCGGGGAGGTTAGCGCTTGAAGGTATATCTTTAGATCTTGCAATCGAGTCTTTTAGTTTCTTGTTTTATCACTAGTTTAGTTTATAAAAGAAAACTATAAAAATGGAATTGAGTTTGTCTCATACGCTTCATCTTTTTAATATCTTTCGTGAGTATGATGGAAAGGATAATTGTGCTCAAGTTCTAGAAGAAGAAATCCATAAAATGTTTGGCACTAAATATTTGAATGATGAGCATGATTGCAATATTGTTAGTATGAATTCCTTGAATATCCATGATGCTAATGATATGCAAAGCCACAAGCTTGGGGAAGCTATGTTTGATGAAGATGATTTTTCCCCAAGTTTTTGATGAGCAAATTTATTATGATGAAAGCATGCCTCCTATCTATGATGATTATTGTGATGACACGTATGCTTTAAAGAATAATATAACAATGGACCTTGTCATCTTGATCTTAATTTTCAATCACATGATAGTTATTTTGTTGAGTTTGTCCCACTATTATTCATGAGAAGAATTTTGCTTGTGTGGAGAGTAGTAAATTTTCTATGCTTGTAGATCATGAAAAGAATGCTTTAGGTGCTGGTTATATTGTTGAATTCATTCATGATGCTACTGAAAATTATTATGAGGGAGGAACATATGCTTGTAGGAATTGCAATAATATCAAGTTTCCTCTCTATGTGCTTAAAGTTTTGAAGTTTTGCTTGCATTACCTTCCTATGCAAGTTGATTCTTGTTCTCATAAGTTGTTTGCTCACAAAATCCCTATGCATAGGAAGTGGGTTAGGCTTAAATGTGCTACTAATATTCTTCATGATGCTCTCTTTATGTTTCAATTCTTATCCTTTATGTGAGTATCATTGAAATCATCATGCCTAGCTAGGGGCGTTAAACGATAGCGCTTGTTGGGAGGCAACCCAAATTCATTTTTTCCTTGCTTTTTGTTCCTGTTTAGTAATAAATAATTCATCTAGACTCTGTTTAGATGTGTTTTTATGCTTTTAATTAGTGTTTGTGACAAGTAGAACCTTTGGGAAGACTTGGGAGAAGTCTTGTTGATCATGCTGTAAAAAAACAGAAACGTTAGCGCTAATGAGATATGCTGCCATTTTTATTTCGAGAGTGATATTTTGTTAATTCTTTTTGAAGATGATTAATAGATAAATTACTCAGGTCCAGCAATTTATTTGAGAATTTTATGTGTTTCAGAAGTATACGTTTGATTCAGATTACTACAGACTGTTCTGTTTCTAACAGATCCTGTTTTCGATGTGTTGTTTGCTTATTTTGATGAATCTATGGCTAGTAAAATAGTTTATAAACCATAGAGAATTTGGAATACAGTAGGTTTAACACCAATATAAATAAAGAATGAGTTCATTACAGTACCTTGAAGTTGTGATTTATTATACTAACGGAGCTTACGAGTTTTCTGTTAAGTTTTGTGTTGTGAAGTTTTCAAGTTTTGGGTAAGGATTCGATGGACTATGGAACAAGGAGTGGCAAGAGCCTAAGCTTGGGGACGCACGAGGCACCCCAAGGTAATATTCAAGGATAGCCAAGAGCCTAAGCTTGGGGATGCCCCAGAAGGTATCCCCTCTTTCGTCTTCGTTCATCGGTAACTTTACTTGGAGCTATATTTTTATTCGCCACATGATATGTGTTTTGCTTGGAGCGTCAATTTATTTTGTTAGGATTTGCTTTCAGTTATTTATAACAATGTTTCGCATCTTTTATTTCAATAATAGTGGCATTGATAGTCTTTACTATGCCTATGTTACAAGTCTTCATGTCGCTGTTTGAAAACAGAAAGTTTACCGCTGTTGCAATAATTCCCTAGAAAAGTCAGAATGCGATAAAATGTTGAAACCTTTTGCATATTAAGCTATGATAAATTTACTACAGTGGGAATTTTATTTCATAATTTTTGGAGCTAGGGAAGTATGGATGTTGTAGCATTATTTACAGACTATCCTGTTTAGGCAGATTGTTGTTATGTTTGCATTGTTTGCATATGGTTGCTTCTTTAATGATTCTATTTGAGGATAGGACTATTAAATATGCAGAGTCATTTAGTATGAAATGTTGAATAATAATTTTAGTGATTTTCTACATTAGAGTATGATAAGGTTTTTGCAATGGTTTATACTAACTTATCTCACGAGTCCTTGTTGAGTTTTGTGTGGATGAAGCTTTTGAGATTTAGGGAGACCGTGATATGAGAGGAATTAAGGAGACACAAAATCTCAAGCTTGGGGATGCCCAAGGCATCCCAAGATAATATTTCAAGAAGTCTCAAGCATCTAAGCTTGGGGATGCCCCGGTTGGCATCCCACCTTTCTTCTTCAACAACTATCGGTTAGTATTGGTTGATCCTAAGTTTTTGCTTCTTCACATGATGTTTGCTATTCTTAGATGTCATTTTTTTTCTTGCTGTTTGAATAAAGTACCAAGATCTGAAATTATTAAATGTTAGAGAGTCTTCACATAGTTGCATAATTATTCAACTACTCATTGATCTTCACTTATATCTTTCGGAGTAGTTTGTTGTTGCTCTAGTGCTTCACTTATATCTTTTAGAGCATGGTGGTAGTTTTATTTTATAAGAAATAGATGAACTCTCATGCTTCACTTAGATTATTTTGAGAGTCTTAAATATCATGGTAATTTGCTTAAAATCCTAATATGCTAGGTATTCAAGAATAATAAAATTCTCTTATGTGTGTGTTGAATACTAAGAGAAGTTTGATACTTGATGATTGTTTTGAGATATGAGGATGGTAATATTAGAGTCATGCTAGTTGAGTAGTTGTGAATTTGAGAAATACTTGTGTTGAAGTTTGTGATTCCCGTAGCATGCACATATGGTGAACCGTTATGTGATGAAGTCGGAGCATGATTTATTTATTAATTGCCTTCCTTATGTGTGGCAGTCGGGGACGAGCGATGGTCTTTTCCTACCAATATATCCCCCTAGGAGCATGCGCGTAATACTTTGCTTTGATAACTTGTAGATTTTTGCAATAAGTATATGAGTTCTTTATGACTAATGTTGAGTCCATGGATTATACGCACTCTCACCCTTCCACCATTGCTAGCCTCTCTAATACCGCGCACCTTTCGCCGGTATCATACACCCACCATATACCTTCCTCAAAACAGCCACCATACCTACCTATCATGGCATTTCCATAGCCATTCCGAGATATATTGCCATGCAACCTACCACCGTTCCGTTTATTATGACATGCTTCATCATTGTCATATTTCTTTGCATGACCATGTAGTTGACATCATAATTGTGGCAAAGCCACCGTTCATAATTCTTTCATACATGTCACTCATCCATCATTGCACATCCCGGTACACCGCCGGAGGCATTCATATAGAGTCATATCTTGTTCTAAGTATCGAGTTGTAATTCTTGAGTTGTAAGTAAATAAAAGTGTGATGATCATCATTATTAGAGCATTGTCCCTATGAGGAAAGGATGATGGAGACTATGATTCCCCCATAAGTCGGGATGAGACTCCGGACGAAAATAAATAAATAAATAGAAGAGGCCAAAGAAGCCAAAAAAAGAGAAAAGAGGCCATAAAAAAAGAGAGAAAGGCCCAAATAAAAAAATAAAAAAATGAGAGAAAAAGAGAGAAGGGACAATGCTACTATCCTTTTACCACACTTGTGCTTCAAAGTAGCACCATGATCTTCATGATAGAGAGTCTCCTATGTTGTCACTTTCATATACTAGTGGGAATCTTTCATTATAGAACTTGGCTTGTATATTCCAATGACGGGCTTCCTCAAAATGCCCTAGGTCTTCGTGAGCAAGCGAGTTGGATGCACACCCACTAGTTTATTTTGTTGACCTTTCATACATTTATAGCTCTAGTGCATCCATTGCATGGCAATTCCTACTCACTCACATTGATATCTATTGATGGGCATCTCCATAGCCCGTTGATACGCCTAGTTGATGTGAGACTATGTTCCCCCTTTTTGTCTTCTCCACAACCACCACTCTATTCCACCTATAGTGCTATGTCCATGGCTCACGCTCATGTATTGCGTGAAGATTGAAAAAGTTTGAGAAAATCAAAAGTATGAAACAATTGCTTGGCTTGTCATCGGGGTTGTGCATGATTTAAATATTTTGTGTGGTGAAGATAGAGCATAGCCAGACTATATGATTTTGTAGGGCTAGCTTTCTTTGGCCATGTTATTTTGAGAAGACATAATTGCTTAGTTAGTATGCTTGAAGTATTATTATTTCTATGTCAATATGAACTTTTGTCTTGAATCTTATGGATCTGAATATTCATACCACAATTAAGAAGAATCACATTGAAATTATGCCAAGTAGCACTCCGCATCAAAAATTCTGTTTTTATCATTTACCTACTCGAGGACGAGCAGGAATTAAGCTTGGGGATGTTGATACGTCTCCAACGTATCTATAATTTTTGATTGATCCATGCTATATTATCTATTGTTTTGAATGTTTATGGGCTTTATTATACACTTTTATATCATTTTTGGGACTAACCTATTAACCCAGAGCCCAGTGCCAGTTTCTGTTTTTAACCTGTTTTAGGGTTTCGAAGAAAAGGAAAATCAAATGGAGTCCAATTGACCTGAAACTTCACGGAACTCCTTTTTGGAAGGAAAGAAGCCCAGAAGACTTGGAGTGCACGTCGGGGGATATGCGAGGAGGTCACGAGGTAGGGGGCGCGCCCACCCCCCCTGGGCGCGCCCTACACCCTCGTGAGCCCCTCGTGGCCCCCCTGGCGTACTTCTTCCACCTATATATCTCCATATACCCTAAAAACATCCGAGAGCACAATAGATCGGGAGTTTCGCCGCCAGAAGCCTCCGTAGCCACCAAAAGCCAATCTAGACCCGTTCCGGCACCCTGCCGGAGGGGGTAATCCCTCTCCGGTGGCCATCTTCATCATCCCGGTGCTCTCCATGACGAGGAGGGAGTAGTTCTCCCTCGGGGCTGAGGGTATGTACCAGTAGCTATGTGTTTCATCTCTCTGTCTCTCCCATGTTCTTGATTTGGCACGATCTTGATGTATCGCGAGCTTTGCTATTATAGTTGCCTCTTATGTTTCTCCTCCCCCTCTACTCTCTTGTAATGAATTGAGTTTCCCATTTGAAATTATCTTATCAGATTGAGTGTTTAAAGATTTGAGAACACTTGCTATATGTCTTGCCGTGGATATCTGTGGTGACAATGGGATATCACGTGATTCACTTGATGTATGTTTTGGTGATCAACTTGCGGGTTCCGCCCATGAACCTATGCATAGGGGTTGGCACACATTTTCGTCGTGATTCTCTGGTAGAAACTTTGGGGCACTCTTTGAGGTCCTATGTGTTGGTTGAATAGATGAATCTGAGATTGTGTGATGCATATCGTATAATCATACCCACTGATACTTGAGGTGACATTGGAGTATCTAGGTGACATTAGGGTTTTGGTTGATTTGTGTCTTAAGGTGTTATTCTAGTACGAACTCTAGCGCTGTTTGTGACACTTATAGGAATAGCCCAACGGATTGATTGGAAAGAATAACTTTGAGGTGGTTTCGTACACTACCATAATCTCTTCGTTTGTTCTCCGCTATTAGTGACTTTGGAGTGACTCTTTGTTGCATGTTGAGGGATAATTATGTGATCCAATTATGTTAGTATTGTTGAGGGAACTTGCACTAGCGAAAGTATGAACCCTAGGCCTTGTTTCAACGCATTGCAATACCGTTTACGCTCACTTTTATCATTTGTTACCTTGCTGTTTTTATAATTTCAGATTACAAATACCTTTATCTACCATCCATATACCACTTGTATCACCATCTCTTCGCCGAACTAGTGCACCTATACAATTTACCATTGTATTGGGTGTGTTGGGGACACAAGAGACTCTTTGTTATTTGGTTGCAGGGTTGCTTGAGAGAGACCATCTTAATCCTATGCCTCCTACGGATTGATAAACCTTAGGTCATCCACCTGAGGGAAATTTGCTACTGTCCTACAAACCTCTACACTTGGAGGCCCAACAACGTCTACAAGAAGAAGGTTGTGTAGTAGACATCACCTTCCCAACTTGAGTTTTAATGGCATAAACCGGCAATTGCCTTCCAACGTCAAAACTGATGTATCCGCGTTGATGCGGTCTGATGAATGCAAAATGGCTTAGACTCGCTTCACCCAATGGGTCGTAGACTCCCCCTCTTCTTGAACGCAAGCGGCTAGGTCCACAACTGACATGGGATGCTTACATGTATCCTTGAAATTCTGGATAAACCGGCTCTTCAACTCGGCCAATGACGCAATGGAGTTAGCTGGTAGGCTCTTTAACCAGGTACGAGTCGTTCCTTCTAACATCATAGTGAAATACTTGGCACACACCGCTTCATCCACATCCAGCATCTCCATTGCCATCTCATAACTCTCAACCCATGACTCTGGTTGCAAATCAGCGGTGTAATTGGGTACCTTGCGAGGGCCTTTGAAATCCTTGGGCAGTCGTACATTGCGTAAGGCCGGGGCGAGACAGGGCACCCCCAAAGAACTGAAGACCAAACCCGACTCCACCGAGGCGGTTGGATGAACCGGAGTAGGTTGACGAGCTGTGTGCTGAGCGGCTAAATCAGCCTCTCGACGTGCTCGGCCATGATCCACCACATCCTGCGCATTAGCATCACCACCTGTCAAGTTATGCCCTCGCGGTGAGTTGCGGTGACGTGCACTACTTGACACGGCCAGTTCATCCTCAATATGCCTGTTGTAGCTCCGACTTGGACGGGGGGTGGAATGAATCCTCTCGCGACTATGCGAATAAGCCTGCTGTTGGTTTAAAGCTGTTTGAAGGAGCTCTCTGGTCCGTCATGTCTCAATCGCCACTGGTGACTCAACGTCAATTGGGAGGGCTGCCAATCGTGAAGTGGCGGCCACAATGTTATCCAACGGGTTGGAGTAATGCCCCGGGGGCGTCGGAACGTACTATGGTACAATGTTGTTCCGACGAGGCGGGTCCATTGTGCGCGGCTGAACCGGCGCTCCTATTACTGGTGCCTCCGTCCGGTTTATCACTAGCTGGTTACTGGTTCCCTCTCCTGGGGTGTTCAAGAGGTTCCTTGGCTCATAACCCGACGGGAGGTGCGACCGATATCTCCTCCTCATGACATCATCTGAGGCACTCTGATCCAGCCTAAGCCGGTAGGTCTGAGCTTCTAACTCGGCCTGTTCTGTAGCCATCCTGGCGTTCTCTGCTACCAGGTCCGCCTTAGCCTGAGCTATCTGATCCTTCACCTTTGCAATATCCGCGTTATGCTGATTCCGGTTTGCTGCACCCACCTCTGCTGCCAGTAACGTCGCTAGGGTGTCAAACAGATCGGACAAAACCTGAGTCGGAGGCGGTGCTGAGCCCCCTGCTCCGGCTGGCGTTGCTGCTGCTGAACCGGAGTTCATTGCCGCGGCGGTAGAAGAATGTTGCACTGGTTGTGTACCGGCCATGAAGACCGCGACCCGGCTTGGCAGATCGAGGGGGTCCGGCCATCCTGCAGTTGGTACAGGGACTTAGTCTCTCCGGTTGAAGACTTGTCATCAGAATGGATAACGGTTTCCCCATCAGATGCCGGTCCATCTTCATATTCCGCTCCATGGATGACACCTACGAAAACATGCCTTGCTGCAGGCTGAACCTGGGCAGGGCTTGCATGCTGAGCCGTCTCGATGATGTCGATGCAGGTGTCCGGCTCAGGGCCCACTTCGGCGATCTTGCCGATGAAGACGTGAATCCCACCAAAGGGGACCCGGTACCCGTATTCAATTGAATCGGCCTCGGGACCCCATCCCGCATCGTCGATGTAGAGCTTGCCGTGATGACTCTTAGTCATCCGGCCCACAGCGTATTCCTTGAGTCCTTCGAAGCTGCCCTTCAAGAACTCGAAACCATCATGCGATAGCCCCACGGTGGGCGCCAACTGTCGTGGGTTTGTGCAACTCTCGGATACCATAGGAATGCTTTGGGTGCACCAAACATCACATAGTAACTGGGTGGCTATAAAGGTGCATTACAGGTATCTCCGAAGTGTCTGTTGGGTTGGCACGAATCGAGACTGGGATTTGTCACCCCGCATGACGGAGAGGTATCTCTGGGCCCACTCGGTAATGCATCATCATAATGATCTCATTGTGACTAAGTAGTTGGTCACGGGATCATGCATTACGGAATGAGTAAAGTGACTTGCCAGTAACGAGATTGAATGAGGTATTGGGATACCGATGATCGAATCTCGGGCAAGTAACGTACTGATTGACAAAGGGAATTGTATACGGGATTGCTTGAATCCTCGACATCGTGGTTCATCCGATGAGATCATCGTGGAACATGTGGGAGCCAACATGGGTATCCAGATCCCGCTGTTGGTTATTGGCCGGAGAGTTGTCTCAGTCCTGTCTGCATGGTTCCCGAACCCGTAGGGTCTACACACTTAAGGTTCGATGACGCTATGGTTATTAGGAAGACTTGTATGTGATTATCGAATGTTGTTCGGAGTCCCGGATGAGATCCCGGACGTCACGAGGAGTTCCGAAATAGTCCATAGGTGAAGATTTATATATGGGAAGTCATCATACTGTCACCGGAAATATTCGGGGGTATACCGGTATTGTACCTGTCGTGGTTTTGTCATGGCAGATGTCCTAGAAAAAGGACTTAGTCGTGGAGCCATCGCTACGGGTTAGCTTGAAGGGGTTAAAGCGGACACAGGGACGCAAGAGAGTTTATACTAGTTTGGCCCCTTCAATGAAGGTAAAAGCCTACATCTAGTTGTGATGGAATTGATGGGGTTTCGATGACTAGGGAGCAAACAAGCTTCGCCTATGTCTCGAGTTGTTGTCTGTTCTCCCTGAACCGCCGCCGGGTCGTCCCCTTATATACACGGGTGACTCCCGTCGGCTTACAGAGTCCTAATACCGGCTCATAGATGTGTCCGATTTGGTCTTTACTTATTCCTAACTTACAATACAAGTTAACTACTAATGCCGGTTTACGACTACAGGCCTTGAACCGTCCATGGGCCTTGAGCCCTCATCTGTCTTCTTGGGCTTTAACATACTTAACTACTGATGAAGTTAACCCGGCTCGGATAGGCCGGTTTACGCCCAGTAGTAATATTCCCAACATTAGGCCCCAAATTGATTTGAGCAGGTTCATGTCAATCCTTTAATAAAAGCTTCATCTTCAACATCTTCTCATAATTTGGTAAACCGCCATGATGTCATCTTCTCTGACTGCTGTAAACCGGAGTGACGTCACCTGTCATAATGAAGCTATCCATTATGCTTCTTTGTTTACTAGATCTGCGGAAATCGAGGCGACAGCTCCGTTTCGTGGCCCCTTGATTGTCGCGCCTAACACATGTTCTTTCGCCTTATAAATAGGACTGAAGGGTCATTTCTTTTCTCCCCTTCGTGCCTTCTTCGTCTTCCTCGCGTCGCCAGCCTCGGAGCTCTGCCGCCGCCGTCGACCTCTGCCTCAACCTTGGCCGCTGCATCAACCTAAGCGCACCAAAGCATCGCGGCAACCTTCCACGTCTTCCTCAGCCCCGGTAAATCTTCTATCCTTTCCCCCGCAGATCTGACCTAGGGTTTCACAGTTCTTCAGTGTTCATCGTCTGCCTCTTGCTCATACGATAAATCTTTAGATGGCTCCGCAAATCTTTATTCTGCGCCACGGTAGCTGTTTACCCTTCGCTTTTACTTACACATCTCAAAACCATAGATCTGTATATACATCTTGCTCATTGATTCGGTACTGCTCCTTTTGGACCTCTGAATATTTATCCTTTTTCTGAACTTGCTTCAGATCCATCGCTGTAGAGAAATCTTACGAAATCTGTTTCTGTAAACTTACTCCTCTGCTTCAATGTTTAAACCCGATGGTTTAACCATGTAGGAAAAAATTGCCAAACCGGTATATACCATTAGTCCCCTTGTTGAACCACCAGATGTTGTTGCTTCATAAAACTCCGGTTCAGATAGATCTGTCTTCGGTTTAACATTGCACATACCAATGTACCTTGATCAAATGTATTTTTGAACCGGGATCTTCTACCTTGTAGATTCCATCATGGCCAAGCAAGTATATGAATGCAATTGGGTTCCTTCTCGCGTCATAGAGGCTCAGCTGGACGATCTAGTCTTGATTGGCGCTTTAGGCAGCAAAGATACCATTCATTGGAGGGCTCCTGGCAAAGAATGCCCTCCCACTCCTCAAGAAGGAGAAGTTGTTGTTTTTGTAGATCACTTAGCTCGGGGCTTCAAGCCACCCGGTTCTAATTTTACCGAGATGTTTTGGCTGATTTCCAACTCCATCCACAATATAATGGCCCCAATTTTGTTACAAATATGTGTCACTTCCAAGTGCTCCGTGAAGCGTTCTTTCAAGAGGAGCCCATAGTGGAATTGTTCCGAGACCTTTTCCATCTAAACCGCCGTACTGAGTTTACCGACGGCTCCAATACGGAGTTGGGTGGCGTGGCGATCCAGAAAAGGAAAGAGGTCACATACCCTCATGCCAAACTGCACAGCCACCCCAAAGAGTGGAATCAGACATAGTTCTACTGCAAAGATACCTCCCCTGCTGGTGAGAATCCCTTGCCCGGCTTTCGTCCGGAGCGGCTCAGCAACACACACCCTTTTCCGCAAAGATTGACTGCCCAGGAGAGAAGCAAGTATGCTCCTCAACTGTCGAAGCTCAGAGCCTTTATGGCCAACGGTTTAACAAGGGTTGATCTCGCTCGCTGTTGGATATCATGGAGCATACTGCCCCTTAGTCAGCGCTCCGGTTTGATGTGCGAGTATACCGGCAGTGTTGATGACCCACTGCGACATTCCAGAATCCAGCTCACCGATGAAGAAATCACAGAAGCTGCGAATAAGATGCTGAATGAACCGGAACATATCTGTGCTAAAAATGGCCTGCTTACCTTCTATGCCACCAACAAACCGCCAGCTGTAAGACCTTGATTTTTCCCTTTGCTGAATCTATTATTGATATATCTGGTCATTGTTTAATATCAGTGTCTGTGTAATCAGGGCAATGATCCATTTTGGAGCAAGAAATTGCCGCAGGAGAAAGCGGAAAAACCAGACAAACCAGAAAGAGCAACCCGGCAAAAGACTAAAGCTATAAAGAAGACTGCCCACAGGAGAAGAACTATTGCATCTTCTAATCCGGCCCCTTATGATGATGTGGACAATCCGGACCTTGAGGTAGAGCTTGACTCACTTGGCTTATTTTTCATGCATCTTATTGATGATGATATTTGTCAGGATGATGCCGAAGCCAGCCACGCTGATGCTGCAGAGGTAATTATTCTCTCTTCCGATTCAGAACATTTGCCTTCGCTAAAAATCCGTCAGGCAAACCGGAAAGTTAAATTTTCTCATCCTCTTGCTTATTTGGATTCCAAATTTCTTATGAAGACCCAACAGCATGAAGCTCGTCGCACAACCCGGCACAGCGGCCAGGTAGTTACCTCCGCTGGTTTACTAAACAGTCCGGTTTGGAAACGCCGTTCAGAGGTCTCTAATTTGCTTGTCAGTGATTGTCCTAAAGCGAGCTGCTTTCGTCAACCTCTTAATCCATCTGACTCCGATTACCAGGTTACTTCCCACTCATCTTCTGGCGAGTCATCGGCTACTCAGTTGCCACCGCTCAAAACGGTGCTTGGGTAAGCTATACTTATTATGATACTTGCAGCACATTGCCTTAGAACATATGCTGTATTTGATTTTTTTATTCTTTTCAGGGCCAAACCTAGGCCAAGCAAGAAGGCCCGCCTGGACAAAGCGGCCGAAGAAGATGTCGTTCTTGAGCCAGGCAAGACACCCGATCTTGAAGCGGCTATTCCTGAGGATATACCCAACGATCCACCGCAGCAAGACGACGATCTTATTGCTGAAGAGAGACCTACTGATGCCTCAGGTCCTGTCAATCAACCCACAGGCTCCATCCGGATTGAGAGATCCACCGGTCCAGCAAAACCTACTGACAAGCCAACAGCCCCAATGCAAACCGGCGATACTCAGGAGGATGAGGTTGTCATTACTGGCACTAGCCATACTGAGCCAGGCAATCCTGTTGCTTTGTCCAAACATTCTACCAAGGAAGAATTTGCTGCCTTTGGTAAAGGCAAGTGGAATGCTGATCTAGCAACTTACGCTGCTCTGAACGCCCAAGATATCCATTCCGGCTACTTGAACCGGCTATATACCAGCCGTGACTATGAAGCCAGTCTGGTTAATATGATGAAGGATAAATACAAGGTAACTTCCGTATGCTCTTTCCTGCTTGTACGCTTCAATACTTGCTGACTCTCCTAGCCCCCAAGGGCCGGTTTGTAATCTTCTTTCAAACTGGGACTTACTAACATAAATCTTAATACTTTGAAATTCACCGATGTAGCCCCCAAGGGCCGGTTCAACTTAGCATAGTTAAACCGGTACTTTAAGTAATTGAGATTGCCACATCAGAATACATATATGAGCAAATAGCCATTAGCCCCCAAGTGCCAAGTTGAATACTTGTATTGATCTTGGGACTTTGTAAGCAATTGAAAGATGAAGATCGAATATGCATTAGCCCCCAAGTGCTAAGTGCAGATCTTGTTATGTGGTTGGTACTTCAATCCTTGTACCGTTTTGTTGAAGCATATAACTGTCTGCATGCAGGCAGAGCTGAAAACGAAAGAAAGCCAAGTCGCCGATCTCCAAGAAAACCTGAAAACCCAACAAGCTGAAACCTCCAAAGAAAAAGAGGAATTAACCAACGCTTTAAGCGCCATGGAACAGCTTAAGGAGAGCTTCAAGAAGAAGCGGGTGGATTGGGCCACTGAAAAGTCCGCTTTAATCAAACGAGCAGAGGATGCCGAGGCTGCACTAAAACCAGTGACGGATGAACTGACCAGCATAAAGCGGCACGTGCATGCCATGACTACTGCTATCTTTGGTAAGTCAGTTTGACTTCTGAATTGGCTCTGCCTTCTTACAGAGTTGCCGGTTTGTTAACCCTTTATGGTATTTTAGGGACACGCATTGGGCACTTGGGGTCAGATGTGCGGAAGAAACTGAAAGCTGCCTATACATTGGTTGAACAATTGTATACTGGTGCCCAGCGGATCATCTGTACCGCATCCCATAACAAACCGGCGCCCACTTTGATTCAAGACACTCTGATGAAACTGTCAGTGCTTCCTGCCCGGATTGAAGAGCTGAAGAAATCCGCTGCTCGAACTGGTGTGATCAATGCCTTAATCCGGGCAAAAGCCTGGGTGCCGGATTTTGATCCTATTGAAGCGGCTCAGGGCTATCCCAGCTTGAAGGAAGACGGGTCAGAGTTTGGTGAAGCGGATCTGCGAGCAATAAACCGGGAGGTACGTCCGCTAGCTTGTCAATTGGCTGAAGAAGCAGACTTGTCTCATTATCAAGCCCAATATGACAATCAGAACAAGCGAATAGCTGCACCGATCCATGAATCGAAAAATCTGATCCCTCCAATCCGTAAGCATACTTACGCTCCCGATATTGACCTATCATTGCTGATCCATGATGAAGCTGTTTTTCAAGCATTAATGGGAATCGACTGGACAACTGTTGATTTCCAGCCACTGGGTAGAGAAACGGAGGTTGAAGCGGCGCAGGATGACCCACAACCATCAGGCCAGGCTGGTGACCAAGCCTAAACCGGAAGCCGGTTTTAAAACTGCCTCTCCTTTGCGAAAAACAATGATATTATTATGGGCACCGTGCTGCCTTGTAATAGGCTAGCTGATACTTTTGATATTGATATGCCTTCGTGCATAATTTGTTCTTCCTGTGGTGATGAACTTTCCAAAGCATTTTCTGCAATAAGAAACTCTTCAAGTGCCACCGCGGTTGTACCGTCAGGCGGAATATGATGTCTGCATATATGAAGTCAAAACATCCAAAAAATTTGTTTTTAAGTATATGACCAAATTGTTGAGATACATAATACTTGCCATCATTGAGCGTGAAGTTGGCTTGGCCAATCTTGAAGCGGAGTTTTGCAAACCCACATTGTTGGAGGAGATAACAACTCCTGTATATATATGACGCTGGTTTACCATGTAAACCGTGCCGGGTTATAATAAACACCGTGTTACTCCATAAGAGGATGTTAACAACAAGGATCAAACCGGGCAAATAGTCTCCGGATTGACGTGAACTGTGTTCCGTCAATGGATTGGTTGAAAACTTTGTCGGTTTAAAAAGAACGCAACAAAAAAGAAAAAAGTATCTTGCAAAGAAAAGTGCGAAGCCAAAGCAATGAGAAAACCGTTTGCAAAAAAGGTTTATTTGAGCTGATCAAATGGCGTTACCATGGCCGAACACAACCAAGCTCCCGTTAGGTGTAACTATGGTTCTAGTCAGCCAGGTCCCCAAATGAAACCGTGGCATTTATGCCGACCAAGTGGCATGGCGATGGTTCGGGTTCGACCAAGCCCCCAAGTGATTCTGTGGCCTTAGGCCGATCAAGAGGCATGAGTGGTTCAGACGTGACCAAGTCCCCAAGTGATCTGGTGGCTCTCGCATATCAAGAGGTATGGTATTGGTTCGGACACGACCAATCCTCCAAGTGATATAACATGATGCTTTTTAATAAGCGAACTCAAGGGGTAAACCGGAGGCCGCTTTAGAACAACTCCGTGTAAGCACACATGATGTAAAAGAACAGATACCCCGCTTTAGCTGAGGTTCCGCTTTATTATAGTTAATCATAATATATACATCGTTGTAATATGTACATAAGTAGAACCAATGGCTCAGGTATAATAAGGCCGAAGATGAGCTATGTTCCAGGGCTGTTGGTTTCCTCCTCTAATGTACGTGAGTCCTTATGCTCTCGAATATCGATCAGATAGTATGACCCGTTGTGCAGATTCTTGCTGACCACGAAAGGCCCCTCCCAAGGTGGGGATAACTTATGCATATCCGTCTGATCTTGGATGAGCCGAAGCACCAAATCTCCTTCCTAGAAGGTTCTGGTTCTGACTCGACGACTGCGATAACGATGAAGATCCTGTTGATAAATCGCCGATCGGGCGGCTGCTATGTCACGTTCTTCATCCAACCGGTCCAAAGCATCTTGCCGTGTTGTCTCATTGTACTCTTCAATATAAGCCGTCACACGAGGTGAATCATGACGGATATCACTGGGGAGAACCGCCCCCGCTCCATAAACCATGAAGAACGGTGTGTATCCTGTTGACATGTTGGGTGTCGTATTGATGCTCCATAACACAGATGGTAATTCTTCTACCCAACAACCCGGCGTTCTCTGCAAAGGAACCATGAGCCGGGGCTTGATGCCTCTCAAGATCTCTTGATTAGCTCTTTCTGCTTGACCATTGGACTGTGGGTGTGCCACAGATGAAACGTCGAGCCGGATGTGCTCCCGTTCGCAGAACTCCTTCATGGCACCTTTGGACAAATTGGTACCATTATCTGTGATGATACTGTGTGGAAAGCCAAACCGGAAAATCACTTTTTTAATGAACTGAACCGCCGTGGCCGCATCACACTTGCTAACAGGTTCTGCCTCCACCCACTTTGTAAACTTGTCAACCGCCACCAGGAGGTGGGTCTTCTTATCTTTGGACCTTTTGAAAGGCCCAACCATATCCAGCCCCCAAGTCGCAAACGGCCAAGTAATTGGAATCATTCTCAATTCTTGAGCCGGTACATGAGCACGTCTTGAGAACTTTTGGCAACCATCGCATCGTCTGACCAGATCCTCCGCATCAGCATGAGCAGTTAACCAATAGAAGCCATGGCGAAACGCTTTAGCCACCAGAGATTTTGAACCGGCGTGGTGACCACAATATCCTTCGTGGATCTCATGCAAAATTTCACGGCCTTCTTCAGGAGACACACAGCGTTGAAATGCTCCTGACACACTGCAATGATGCAACTCACCGTTGATAATAGTCATGGACTTGGATCGCTGGATTATCTGTCGGGCCAGAGTCTCATCCTCTGGTAACTCGCCCCGGTTCTTGTACGCCAGTTAAGGAAGCGTCCAATCCGGAATAACATGAAGAGCTGCCACCAATTGAGCCTCTGGATCAGGAATAGCCAAATCCGCTTCACCAGGGATCTTGACCGACGGGTTGTGCAGCACATCCAGAAAAACATTGGGCGGAACCGGTTTGCGCTGAGAGCCCAGCCGGCTTAAGGCGTCCGCCGCTTCATTTTTCCGCCGGTCCACGTGGTCCACCTGATAGCCTTTGAAATGACCTGCAACAATATCCACCTCATAACGATATGCTGCCATGAGTGGGTCCTTGGAGTCCCAAGTGCCAGACACTTGCCGAGCCACGAGGTCCGAGTCACCGAAGCACTTAACTCGACTTAGATTCATCTCCTTAGCCATCCGGAGACCATGGAGCAAGGCTTCATACTCAGCTGCATTATTAGTACAAGGGAACATTAGGCGGAGAACATAACAAAACTTATCACCTCGTGGGGAAGTTAATACGACTCCAGCCCCCGAGCCTTCCAGTTGCCTGGATCCGTCAAAATGGATGGTCCAATATGTGTGATCCGGCTTTTCTTCAGGTGCTTGCATTTCCGTCCAATCATTGATAAAATCAACCAGTGCTTGAGACTTGATCGCCGTCCGAGGCACATACTTCAAATCGTGCGGCCCAAGCTCTATAGCCCACTTGGCAATCCGGCCAGTTGCTTCCCGGTTCTGGATGATATCCCCCAAAGGAGCAGAACTGACCACCGTAATTGGATGCCCTTGGAAGTATTGTTTAAGTTTTCGGCTTGCCATGAAAACTCCATACACCAGCTTCTGCCAATGCGGATACCTTTGCTTGGACTCAATGAGCACCTCGCTGATATAATAGACCGGACGTTGAACCGGATGCTCCTTACCTGCCTCCTTTCGCTCCACCACAATAGCCACGCTGACCGCCCGAGCATTAGTAGCAACATATATCAGTAACGGCTCCTTGTCAATGGGAGCGGCGAGCATAGGCGGTTTGGCCAATTGCCGCTTTAAGTCCTCAAATGCTTCATTAGCAGCAGAACTCCAGACAAACTGATCCGTCTTCTTCAACATCTGATACAAAGGGATTGCCTTCTCACCAAGGCGACTAATAAACCAGCTTAACGCGGCAATCCGGCCTGCCAGGCGCTGAACATCATTGATACACTTCGGTTTAGCGAGGGAGGTGATGGCTGTGATCTTCTCTGGATTAGCCTCAATTCCCCTATTGGACACAAGAAGCCTAATAACTTGCCCGCCAGTACACCAAAGACGCATTTGTCCGGATTAAGCATCATCTTGTATGTCCTCAGGTTATCAAAAGTTTCCTTTAAATCACCAATCAGAGTCTCCTTCTCCCTGGATTTAACCACGATATCATCCACGTAGGCATGTACATTACGGACAATATGCTTATGTAGACAATTTTGCACACAATGTTGATAAGTTGCCTGGGCACTCTTGAGCCCAAAGGGCATAGACACATAGCAGAAGGCTCCAAAGGGAGTTATGAATGCCGTTTTCTCCTGGTCCTTAACTGCCATTTTGATCTGATGATAGCCAGAATATGCATCCAAAAAACTTAGACGCTCACAACCCGCCGTAGCATCAATAATTTGATCAATACGGGGGAGGGCAAAAGGATCTGCTGGACAAGCTTTATTAAGATCTGTGTAATCCACACACATGCGCCAGGTACCGTTTTTCTTAAGGACTAGCACCGGATTGGCAAGCCACTCAGGGTGAAAAACTTCAACAATAAAACCAGCTGCTAAGAGCCTGGCTACCTCTTCTCCAATTGCCTTGCGTCTTTCTTTCTTGAACCGGCGGAGGAACTGTTTCACCGGTTTGTATTTAGGATCCACATTAAGGGTGTGCTCAGCGAGTTGCCTCGGTACACCTGGCATGTCAGAGGGCTTCCATGCAAAAATGTCCCGATTCTCACGGATGAACTCGATGAGCGCGCTTTCCTATTTCGGATCCAAGTTAGCACTGATGCTGAACTGCTTGGACGAATCGCCAGGTACAAAGTCAACAAGCTTAGTTTCTGCTGCCGATTTGAACTTCAGGGCCGGATCATGCTCTATAGTTGGCTTCTTTAATGGAGTCATGTCTGCCGGATCAACATTGTCCTTATAATACTTCAGTTCCTCGGTGGCACAAACCGACTCTGCATAGGCCGCATCACCTTCCTCGCACTCCAAAGAAATTTTGCGGCTTCCGTGAACCGTTATTGTCCCCTTGTGACCCGGCATCTTGAGCTGCAAATACACATAACAGGGTCGTGCCATAAACTTGGCGTAGGCCGGTCGCCCAAATAGGGCATGATACAGACTTTGGATTTTTACCACTTCAAACATCAATGTCTCCGACCTGGAATCATGATCATCCCCAAAGGCCACTTCCAGAGCTATCTTGCCAACAGGATATGCTGATCTGCCAGGTACTACACCGTGGAACACCGTATTAGACGGTTTAAGATTTTTATCTGTCAGTCCCATACGACGGAAGGTCTCATAGTACAAGATATTAATGCTGCTACCTCCATCCATGAGCACCTTGGTGAACTTATAACCTCCCACCTGAGGTGCCACCACCAGAGCCAACTGACCTGGATTATCGACCTGGGGAGGGTGATCCTCTCTGCTCCATATGATTGGCTGTTCAGACCAACGTAGATAACGGGGTATGGCCGGTTCAACAGAGTTGACCGCCCGCCTCTGAACCTTTCGGTCTCGCTTGTCCAAGCTAGTGGTGAAAACATGGTACTGCCCACTACTCAACTGCTTTGGGTTGCTGTGGTAACCTGACTGTTGCTGTTGTTGGTTGTAACCACCCTGGTTGTTCTGACTATTTTGACCATTATGTCCGCCCGGATTACCATTAAATCCTGAACCAGAACTTCCTCCACCGTAACCCGGTCTAGATCCTGAGCCACCGCCAGATTCGTGATCATACCGGAAATTATTAGAATTCTTGAACTCCTGCATAATAAAGCAATCCTTCCAAAGGTGGTTTGCTGGCGCCTCCTTCGTCCCATGTCTTGGACAGGGCTGGCTTAGCAGATACTTTAGGCGGTCTGGGTTAGGGTTGGGTGCCCCATTGCGATTTTTCGGTTTACCCCTGCGTCGCTGGCCATTGTCCTGTGCGTTAGTATTAGCCACAAAGTCCATGTTACCATCCGCTTTGCGCTTGCCTCCACCACCATTGCCTGCCCAGTGATGCTGCTGACCTTTGGAGTTGTTGTTCCTCTTTCTCTTCCCTGTCTTGTCATCATCAGATTCGGGATCCTTGGTACTATCTGAATCAACATATTTCACCAAAGCGGCCATGAGGGTCCCCATGTCAGTGCAATGACGCTTCATCCGTCCCAACTTCAGCTTCAGGGGCCCAAACCGGCAGTTGCCCTCCAGGGTTAATACTGCGGTGTCAGCGTTGATGCGGTCTGATGAGTGCAACACTTGTGAAACCCGGCGCACCCAATGAGTCGTTGACTCTCCTTCCTCCTGGACGCATGCAGCTAAGTCCACTATCGACATAGGCTGTTTACATGTATCCTTGAAATTGCTGATAAACCGGGCTCGTAATTGGGCCCATGAACTGATAGAATTAGCCGGCAAGCTTTTTAACCAAGTACGGGTCGTTCCTTCAAGCATCATGGTGAAGTATTTCACACACGCCGCATCATCCACATCAAGAATCTCCATGGCCATCTCATAGCTCTCCACCCATGTCTCTGGAGGCTGATCCACCGTGTAATTTGGTACCTTGCGCGGGCCCTTGAAATCCTTGGGCAAGCGCACATTGCGTAAAGCGGGGATAAGGCAAGGCACCCCCAAAGAACTAGAAGTAACACCAGGTTCGATGGAGATGGTTGGATGGACAGGCGTGAGCTGCCGAGCCTGATGCTGTGCGGCTAACTCGGCCTCCCTGCGCGCTCGGGCCCGGTTCACCACTTGCTGAGCGTCATCAGCACCACCCGTCGGGTTGTTGCCACGGGGTGCTCCACATCGTTCGTTACTCGACACTCCCGGTTCATCCATATGTCTGCTATAGCTCCGGCTTGGAAGGGGGGTCGAGTGGATCCGGTCGCGGCTGTACGAGTATGCTTCCTGTCGGAACAAGGCTGTCCTCAGAAGCTCCTTGACCCGTCGCGTCTCTACTGCCTACGGCGAATCACCTTCAATTGGAAATGGCCTCCAGTCGTGCAGCAGCGGCAACGAGATTGTCCATCGGGTTGGAGTAGTGACCCGGAGGTGTTAAAACAGCCTGAGGTATAATGGTGTTTTGACGAGGTGGGTCCATCTGACGAGGCTAAACCAGTGCGCCGGCCCCGGGAGCTTCCGCCCGGTTTCCCTCCAGCGCACTGCCGGTTCCTACTCCTGGAGTGTTGAAAAGGTCTCTGGCCTAAAAAACTGGAGGCAAACAGGATCGGTACTTCCTCCTCATCACTTCCTGCGATGCACTCTGGTCCAACAAGAGCCTGTAGGCTTGTGCGTCTAAAGCGGCCCGCTCCGTGGCCATCCTAGTGTCCTCGGCTGCCAGATCTGCCTTAGCCTGGGTGATCTGTTCCTTCACTTTTGCAATCTCGGCGTTGTGAACGCCCTGATCCGCCGGATTAGCCTCCGCCATAAGCACAGCCAATGCATCAAATAGCTCTAATAGAACTTGAGCCGGCGGGCGCACGGGGCCTCCTGCCCCGGCAGCCGTCGCCGCTGCTGAACCGGAGGTCGTTGCCGCAGCGGTCGAAGAAGAAGCGCTGCTTGTGTGCCAGTCATGAATATTCCAACCCGGTTGGGCAGATCAGAGGGGTCCGGAATACTGTCGCCATCGGAACAGCCCCCAATCCGGCCGTCTTGTAGCAGATAAAGAGATTCGGTTTCTCCGGTCGATGACTCGTCATCAGAACAGACGACGGTATCGCCGCGAGATTCTGATCCATCCTCATAACTTCCTTCATGGATGACTCCCACGAAGGCACGCTTCATGGCCGGTTTAACCTGGGTGGATCGCGCACGCTGAGCCGTCCCGACGAGGTCGGTGCAGATGTCCAGCTCGGGGCCCGGTTCACCGATCTTGCCAATGAAAACGTGAATGACACCAAAGGGGACCCGGTACCCGTACTCAATTGAGCCGGCCTCGGCGCCCCAGCCTGCGTCGTCGATGTAGAACTTGCCGCGACGACTCTTAGTCATCTAGCCTATAGCGTAGCCCTCGAGTCCTTCAAAGCGGCCCTCCAATAACCGGAAACCATCATGCGATAGCCCCACGGTGGGCGCCAACTGTCGTGGTTTTGTCATGGCAGATGTCCTAGAAAAAGGACTTAGTCATGGAGCCATCGCTACGGGTTAGCTTGAAGGGGTTAAAGCGGACACAGGGACGCAAGAGAGTTTATACTAGTTCGGCCCCTTCAATGAAGGTAAAAGCCTACGTCTAGTTGTGATGGAATTGATGGGGTTTCGATGACTAGGGAGCAAACAAGCTTCGCCTATGTCTTGAGTTGTTGTCTGTTCTCCCTGAACCGCCGCCGGGTCGTCCCCTTATATACACGGGTGACTCCCGTCGGCTTACAGAGTCCCAATACCGGCTCATAGATGTGTCCGGTTTGGTCTTTACTTATTCCTAACTTACAATACAAGTTAACTACTAATGCCGGTTTACGGCTACAGGCCTTGAACCGACCATGGGCCTCGAGCCCACATCTGTCTTCTTGGGCATTAACATACTTAACTATTGACGAAGTTAACCCAGCCCGGATAGGCCGGTTTACGCCCAGTAGTAATATTCCCAACAGTACCGGTACCACCAGAGGGGTTCCGGGGGTCAACCGGGTGGGTCCACCTGTCCCGGAGGGCCTTATGGGCTGTAGGTGGAAGGGAACCAGCCCCTAGCACTAGTGCAAAACCGGGCAATAGCACCGGTTCGTAAGGCCCTTTAGTGCCGGTTCCATAACCGGCACTAAAGTGTGGTCACTAAAGGCCCCCCCTTTAGTACCGGTTCAACACGAACCGGTGCTAAAGGGCAACCACGTGGCACGAGCCAGCTCCGGGGGCCCGGAGCCCTTTAGTACCGGTTGGTAACACCAACCGGTACTAAAATGTTTGGGGGGTTTTTGTTTTATGATTTCTTTTTCATTTAATTTTGTGTTTTCCATTTTAATTCTTTTTTGTTTGCTGGTATTTTACGATACTACACATTGTACACGTTATGCATATATATATATATATATATATATATAAATAGAATTTCTAGTAGAACCAATCATATATATATATCATCAATGTCTCACAAACCACCATATTAATTCACACATACACACATGTATAGCTATATACAATTTCTCCTACATATGCATGTTGCCTTCGGAGCCAGTGGCATTAGCCTAATTGGTGCCTTCGGAGCATGATGACAATTGGAAGTGGTTCATGACCTGGTCGATGGGGGCGGTAGCGGGTAATAGTATTCTCCCTTCGGATTTATGACCTGGTCGAGCAAAAATCCTGCTATTTCCTCTTGAAGTGCTTCTACGCGCTCTGTTTCTAGGAGCTTGTCCCGCACCTCTTTGAACTGTTAAGAAGGAGATCAATATGCATGTGTATTAGTTGTGTGACTAGATATCGATAATGGTGTAAAAATTGTGAATAGTGTTCTGACATGCGTACCCATTCCTGTCTTTGAGATCTGCTCCTTTCGGACGCCATCATGCGAATGTTCTCGCAAACGCAGAATGCAGACAGATTAGTCCCCTGCGCCTGCTTCAGGGCCTTTATTACAAGAATGGAATTTAATTTGATCAGATAATAATTAATCAAGCATGATAATTAAAGAGATGGCAGCTAGCTAGCTAGCTAGTACTACTTAATTACTTACCTTGGATCGAAACCATTTCAGCTGTCGTTTCCATTTGCCTTCCGTGACGCTGATGAACCTTGCCCAAGCCCTGCCCGCCAACAAAGAAAATGAATAAAGGGGTTATTAAATAGTTCATATCATGAAATGACGAACTAAATAGGCCGAGATATATAGTTGATAATGATTGAAATTACCTGTTGACTATCCCAAACAAGATGTTACAGTCACTATTTGCTTTGAGTAGTGAGTCCAGTATTTGAACTATTCCGGTGTCAACTTTAATGATACAAGATCCAGTGAAATCTGCATGCACACATGTTTGCATGTCTTAATTAAGCGGGCATATGTAAGCAAAAACATGTAGCTAGCTAGTAGGCAAAAACAGAGAATTTGTAGTACAAGAAAGTGTGACTCACTTGAAGTTGTAAGGAAGTAGTATATCTTCATTGTATTTGAGGCGCTTCAAGAACTCTAGCATGCTGTCCTCTACCTGCTTTTCATGATGCTTGTTTATTGTCCATGTGTATTCATTAACGGTGTTTGGGTCAATGAACCCAATGCCATAGCGTGCACCTTTTCTCATTTCATACATCTTCATCCTGCATAATACCACAGAAAAGAATATACTGAGGATAATTACAGGTAATGATTAATCAAAAGGATCACTACAGCTAGCTTGAGACTTAAATTACAGAAAGAAATCACTTACAGACAATAGCAACTGACGATAGATTTGTCGAGTGCATCTTGATTGTATAACTGAAACAGTTCAGAATACTCAACGGTCACAGGTTTCTCATGGTAGTAATGATCCTTCTTGACTTGCACCATGAGGGACTCTCGTTCGGATCTCTTGGTAATGTCCATGTACCATTGATGTAATTCATACATTCTCGTTGGGAGCTTCTTGACCTCTTCTGGCTTGACCAAAGGTTGGCCCCGGGCATATTTCCGTTTTATTTCCTCCTCTGTAAGCATAGGCATGTCCTCGATATCGAGGAGTTGTCCAACAGTGATTTTGAGAGTTTCAGCCTGCATTATATGCTCCTGGGTTATTACCACATCGCCCACCTCAGGAATGTAAACTGTTTGGCCACAATAATATTGGGCGCGCATACTGTCACGTGTTGTTGGCGGCACAACAAGCGGGGGGATCGATTGCGCCGCCTGTTCTCCCAGCTGGGCAACGGTTTTCCCGCATTTTTTGACAGCTGCTTGTTGTTTGCTCGAGCTCGAGCTCGCCTCCTTCTGTAGACGTTGTCGATGTAACTTCCTGATGTGGCGCTCATAGTCTGTGTCAACAGGCTTAGGAGCTGGTGGTTGAGCCATACGAATGAAGTGGTCAACTACTTCCACAGGCACTTTCTCCCTTGGCGGCGGTGGCGGTTTCAGTCCAAAATGGGTGTCGACTTCTGCCTGCACTATGGCATTGGTTTGCTCCTCGGTCCTGCTGTAAGCCCTCTCAGGAAGAGGAGTAGTGAGGTTTGGACCATATTTATATCGCTTGCCTCCGCCTGTACTTCCTGTACTATGACCTCGACTCGTACCGCTACGCACCATAGCTGCGGGGTGTCTCTTCTGCGATTGCTGAGGCGGCGGAGACGGCTGACGGGGCTGAGTTGGACGAGGAGGAGTGGCCTGAAGCTGTGCCGGACTTGAAGTGGCCTGAGGTTGTGCCGGACTTGGAGGAGGAGTGGACGTCTGACGATGTGTCAGACTTGGAGGAGGAGTGGCCTGACACTTTGCCGGACTTGGAGGAGGAGGAGTGGCCTCACGCGTTGGTGGACTTGGAGGAGCGGGAGTCTGCTGAGTCGGTGGCGGACTTCAACAAGGAGTCGGGTGACGCGGTGTCGGTGGCCTTCGAAAGATGATGCAACCCTTTCTCCATAGGATGATACGATGTTTGGCATCTCCGAGTGTGTGCTCCTTGTCACCTCCAGGAATGTCAAGCTCTAGCCCCGAATATTGGTCCACCACCTCATCAACCACGACACGAGCATAGCCTGCTGGAATCGAGTTGCAATGGAAGGTTGCATCGGGGGAATTTGTATAAGCAACACCGTCCGCCACCTTCAAGGATATGTTCTTAATTTTGAAGTGTAGCTCGCAGTTAGTGTTCTCCGCGATATCATCCACGGGGTATCTATCCAGCATTGCGTCAAACGGGGCGAAACCCACGCTGCTTCTCGGCATGGATGGGGCGGTGGTATCCAATGCTGGATCATCCGCTAGCTGCTGCAGCTGCTGAGACCCCCTTTGCTGGCTAAGTGAGTCGATCTGCTCCTGCTGCCGCTGGAATTTGATTGCCAAGTCCACGTGCGCTGATTCTAGGCCTTGAAGGCGTTCATAGTCGAGCTTCCTCTGCTCCTCCTCCATCTTCCTCTTCTTCTCCTCCGCAATCTTCTTTCTCGCACGGGTTCTGTAGTCGGCGTTCCAGTCCGAAAACCCCTCATACCACGGAATAGCGCCCATGCCTCGTGTTCTTCCCAGGTGTTCAGGATTTCCCAGGGCACGCATAATCTCGTCGTTCTCTCTGTTGGGCTCGAACAACCCGAATCGAGCCTCTTCTATTGCAACAAGTAGCTTATCTTCGGCTCCGTCCAGACATGCCTTCTTGGAAACTTTGCCTGTCTTCGGGTCCAACTCCCCCCATGCGCATAGAACCAAGTCCTGCCCCTGGGGGGCCAGCTCAATGTTTCTGGAGTGACACTTGCATCCAGCATCTCTTTCTCAGACTTATCCCACTTAGGCATTCCCACCGCATAGCCACCTGGCCCCAGCTTATGGAACTTATCCTTTTTTGCGGCATTGGCCTTGTTTATTCTTGACCATTCCTTAGATAATTATGAATCCTTGAATTTCACGAAATCGTCCCAATGAGCACTTTGATTCTCTAGTGTTCCCTCGAATATTGGAGTCTTCCTTCCTCCCTTGACGTACTTGTCCCATTCACGATTCTTGTGGTTCTTGAATGCAACCGCCATCTTCCTAAGAGCAGCGTCCTTGACTTTCTGCACATCTGCTTCTGTGAAATGATCTGGTAGGGTGAAATGTTCCATGAGAGTATCCCAAAGCAGACTTTTTTGTCTGTCGTCGACAAAAGTAAGATCTGGACGTGGCTTTGCTGGCTTTCTCCATTCTTGAAGGGAGATCGGGAGTTGGTCCTTCACAAGAACTGCGCACTGACGAACGAACTTGTCCGCAATCTTCTTAGGTGCTAATGGTTCGCCATTACGTTTGATTGCCTCAATATTATACTTTACGCCCTCCTTCAACTTTTTGTTCGGGCCTCATTTCGTCCTTTTGCCTGAAGATTTGCTCGATCCGGATGGTTGAAAGAAGAAAGATCGATTCGTTAATATATCTTCAACTCATTTAAAACATGTGATGATCACCAGATGCCTGCTTATATAAATATATATACCTCTCCGGTGTTGTCATAATCGTAGTTCATGACTTCATCAATTCGGTCGTCGCGATCGAATATCATATCACCCTCTCCGGTGTTGTTTAGAAATTCGGAGTCGTCATAATCTTCTTCATTCTGATCATCATCTGGCCCACGTATTATATCGAACATGGTCTGTTCTCCCTCTCTGTTGGTATTGTCCGCCATAGCTTTTATTTAATTATGCCAAAAGAAATATAAAACAATTTAGTATTCAAATTACATCGTCTCGAATAATAGATATAATCTCGAATACATCGTCTCGAATAATAGATATAATCTCGAATACATCGTCTCGAATAATAGATATAATCTCGAATACATCGTCTCGAATAATATATAATCTCGAATACATCGTCTTGAATATTATATATCGAGTACATCACTGGCTAGGTAGCTAATAAAGATCGAATACTACAGAAGAATCTAGGACACTCGTGGTTCCTACGGCACGGGCGGTGGACACCCAAAGAGAAGGAACCCTCACAGGATCATAGCTGAAGTGAGATCCCTGAAGAAACTGCCAGGTATTGGAGAACCTGCCACCCTCTAACGCAACCATGTAGCGATGGACGTGCTCGTCCTCCTCCCTGACACGGCGACATACCACCTTCCACGGGGCCGGCTTCCTCCGCACCGAAACTGGCCCACGCGAACGCCACCAAATGAGATCAGGGTCGACGACGGGACCCGGGGCCGGGTTCCTCATCAAGCGGTGCGCCCCTGCAGGCAGCACCTCCCAGTGCCAGCCCGGCGGAGCCCAATCCCGGAGATGGGTCAGTCGGACGTCATCGCGGACGGGTCGACGGCGAGGATGCGGGCCGGGCATCGTCAAGAACAAATACTAGCTATATGCCTGCAAAACGTAACATTTTTTTAATGATTGGATTTTGATAACTAAAATTTCTAACATTTCTATATAACTAACATTTCTATAACATTTCTAATATTTCTAGAACTAAAAAAGAAAAATTTCTAACTTTTTTATAACTATTTCTATAACTAAAAAACAGAAAAATTTCTAACAATTCTAACTTTTTTATAACTATTTCTATAACTAAAAATAGAAAAATTTCTAACAATTCTAACATTTCTAACTATTCTAACAATTCTAACATTTCTAACTATTTCTAAAAACAGAAAAATTTCTAACAATTTCTAAAAAACAGAAAAACTTCTAACAATTCTAACTTTTTTATAACTATTTCTATAACTAAAAAACAGAAAAATTTCTAACAATTCTAACATTTCTAACTATTCTAACAATTCTAACATTTCTAACTATTCTAACAATTCTAACATTTCTAACTATTTCTAAAAAACAGAAAATTTCTAACAATTTCTAAAAAACAGAAAAATTTCTAACTATTTGTATAACTAAAAAACAAAAAATGTATGTGTGTGTGTGTGCGCGCTCACCGGCGAGGCGAGAGGCGACGGGAGGGGGGGGGGCGACGGGGACGGCGACGGGTGCGGCGACGACGGGGATGACGACGACGGGGACAGGGACGGGGCGGCGTTGACGGGGACGGGGACGTACGGGCCGGGGCGGCGACGACGACGGGGACGTACGGGGCGGCGACGATGGGGACGGGGACGACGCGGGACGGGCCGGGACGGGGCGGCGGTGACGACGGGGACGACGGGGACGGGGACGACGGGGCGGCGAGGACGGGGACGGGGCGGCGACGGGGGCGGCGACGGGGGATGGAGACGTACGGGGGGCGCGGCGGGCGACGGTGCAGAGGAGAAGAAGCAGATGAGAAACTGAAATTTTCGTAAGTGTTGTTTATATAGGAGGGGCCTTTAGTACCGGTTGGAGCCACCAACCGGTACTAAAGGCCTGTTTTGGCCAGGCCAAGCGGCGGGAAGCGACCCCCTTTAGTACCGGGTGGTGGCTCCAACCGGTACTAAAGGCCCCCCCCCTTTAGTACCGGTTGGTGCCACGACCCGGTACTAAAGGGGGTGCGCTGGCGCAGGTGCGGTGCGGCAAGTTTAGTCCCACCTCGCTAGCCGAGGGGCGATCGCACTGGTTTATAAACCCCCGTGCGGTAGCTCTCTCGAGCTCCTCTCCAAAGCAGGCCTACTGGGCCTACATGTTCTGTGCTGCCCTGTTGGCCTACTGGGCCTTTGCGAGCCTGCATCCTGGCCCAACAACAGGTTGGGTTTCTAGTCGTATGTCAGCCGCTTTGGCCTAGTAGGCGGGCTTTTTTTTGCTTTATTTATTTTTGAGTTGTTTTTTTGTGTATTTAGAGTTTCTTTGTGAATATTTTTGCTTTAGGTACAAAAAATTACAAACTTTCTGTTAGTGCCCGTAGTTTTCAAATTTGAATAGTTTAAATTTTGAATTATTTGAAATTAGTGTGAATCACTAGTTTGTGAATAACTTAACTTTAAAAATCAATAAAGGCATGAAAGAATTTGTTTGCACATAAAATTTCTTCGCGTTTCAAATGCCAAAACACATAATTAACTACCCTAACTATTACAGAGATTCCCTTCTGGGTGTGAAACACAGAAGAAAGTGATGATAGTGAAGCCGATCACATCCCAGATCTTTGGGTGTGAAACTTTTTCTTCGCGTGTGTCCCTTTGCGCCGTAACCATGGAAAATCTTCATCATTTAACGGGATGCTCGGGTCAATATTCACTGTGAATGGAGCAATTTCATCAAACTTTTCATAATCTTCTGACTTGTCTGTCTTGTCATCCACTCCCACGATGTTTCTCTTCCCAGAAAGAACTATGTGCCGCTTTGGCTCATCGTACGATGCATTCGCTTCCTTATCTTTTCTTTTTCTTGGCTTGGTAGACATGTCCTTCACATAGAAAACCTGTGCCACATCATTGGCTAGGACGAATGGTTCGTCTGCATACGCAAGATTGTTGAGATCCACTGTTGTCATTCCGTACTGCGGGTCTTCCGTTACCCCGCCTCGTGTCATATTGACCCATTTGCACCGAAACAAAGGGACCTTCAAACCACGCCGATAGTCAAGTTCCCATATGTCCTGTATATAACCATAATATGTTTCCTTTCCCGTCTTGGTTTCTGCATCAAAGCGGACACCACTGTTTTGGTTGGTGCTCTTCTTATCTTGGGCAATCGTGTAAAATGTATTACCATTTATCTCGTACCCTTTGAAAGTCATTATATTCGAAGCTGGTAACTGGGACAGCAAGTACAGGTCATCTTCAATAGAGGTGTCATGCATGGTACGTGTTTGCAACCAGCTGGCGAAACTCCTGGTTTGTTCACGTGTAATCCAGTCATCAGACCGCTCCGGGTGTTTGGAGCGTAGCAAATTCTTGTGTTCATCCATATACGGAGCCACCAAGGCGGAATTCTGTAGAACTGTGTAGTGTGCTTCAGTGAGAGAATGTCCGTCCATACATATTATTTGTTCCCCTCCTAGCGTGCCTTTTCCATCCACTCTGCCCTTATGCCGCGATTCAGGAACACCAATCGGCTTAAGGTCAGGAATAAAGTCAATACAAAACTCAATGACCTCCTCATTTTGACGGCCCTTGGAGATGCTTCCTTCTGGCCTAGCACGGTTATGAACATATTTCTTTAAGACTCCCATGAGCCTCTCAAAGGGGAACATATTGTGTAGAAATACAGGACCCAAAACGTTAATCTCTTCGCATAGGTGAACTAGGACGTGCGTCGTGATGTTGAAGAAGGATGGTGGGAACACCAACTCGAAACTGACAAGACATTGCACCAAATCATTCTCTAACCTCGGTATGATTTCTGGATCGATTACCTTCTGAGATATTGCATTGAGAAATGCACATAGCTTCACAATGGCTAATCGAACGTTTTCCGGTAGAAGCCCCCTCAATGCAACCGGAAGGAGTTGCGTCATAATCACGTGGCAGTCATGAGACTTTAGGTTCTGGAATTTTTTTCTCTGCCATGTTTATTATTCCCTTTATATTCGACGAGAAGCGAGACGGTACCTTAATACTGAGCAGGCATTCAAAGATTTCCTTCTCTTCTTTGGTAAGAGCATAGCTTGCATGACCCTGATGTATGCCGTCTTTTCCGTGCATACGTTGCTGGTCCTCTCGTGCCTCAGGTGTATCTTTTGTCTTCCCATACACGCCCAAGAAGCCAAGCAGGGTCACACAAAGATTCTTCGTCACGTGCATCACGTCGATTGTGGAGCGGACCTCTAGGTCTTTCCAATAGGGCAGGTCCCAAAATATAGATTTCTTCTTCCACATGGGTGCACGTCCGTCAGCGTCATTCGAAACAGGTTGTCCACCAGGACCCTTTCCAAAGACCACCTTCAAATCCTTGACCATATCATGTACATCAGCACCAGTACGATGGCGAGGCTTCGTCCGGTGATCCGCCTCACCTTTCGAATGCTTGCTTTTTTTTCTTACGGGATGCCTGCTCGAAAGAAATCGACGATGTCCCAGGTACACATTCTTCTTACAATTAGCCAAATATATACTGTCGGTATCGTCCAAATAGTGTGTGCATGCGCGGTATCCCTTGTTTGTCTGTCCTGAAAGGTTACTGAGAGCAGGACAATCATTGATGGTCACGAACAGCAACGCCTTTAGGTCAAATTCTTCCCCCATGTGCTCATCCCACGCACGTACACCTGTTCCATTCCACAGTTGTAAGAGTTCTTCAACTAATGGCCTTAGGTACACATCAATGTCGTTGCCGGGTTGCTTAGGGCCTTGGATGAGCACTGGCATCATAATGAACTTCCGCTTCATGCACAATCAAGGAGGAAGGTTATACAAACATAGAGTCACAGGCCAGGTGCTATGGTTGCTGCTCTGCTCCCCAAAAGGATTAATGCCATCTGCGCTTAGACCAAACCATACGCTCCTTACGTTATCTGCAAACTCCTTCCCGTACTTTCTTTCAATTTTTCTCCACTGTGACCCGTCAGCGGGTACTCTCAACTTTCCGTCTTTCTTACGGTCTTCTCTGTGCCATCGCATCGCCTTGGCATGCTCTTTGTTTTGGAACAAACGTTTCAACCGTGGTATTATAGGAGCATACCACATCACCTTGGCAGGAATCTTCTTCCTGGGGCGCTCGCCCTCGACATCACCAGGGTCATCGCGACTGATCTTATAGCGCAATGCACCACATACCGGGCAAGCGTTCAAATCCTCGTACTCACCGCGGTAGAGGATGCAATCATTAGGGCATGCATGTATCTTCTGCACCTCTAACCCTAGAGGGCAGACAGCCTTCTTTGCTTCGTACGTACTCTCGGGCAATTCGTTGTCCTTTGGAAGCATATCCTTTATCATTACCAGCAACTTTCCAAATCCCTTGTCAGATACACCATTCTCTGCCTTCCATTGCAGCAATTCTAGTGTGGTGCCCAGCTTTTTCTTGTCACCTACGCAATTCGGGTACAACAATTTTTTGTGATCCTCTAACATGCGCTGCAACTTCTTCTTCTCCAAATCACTTGCGCAGTTTCTCTTTGCATCAGCAATGGCCCGACCTAGATCATCAACGGGCTCATCTGATGCCTCTTCTTTAGCTTCTTCCCGCATTGCCGGCTCAGCTTCTTCCCGCATTACCGGCTCAGCTTCTTCCCCCATTGTTGTATCATCGTATTCAGGGAACCCATGGCCAGGATAGCTGTCGTCGTCCTCTTCTTCTTCATTGTCTTCCATCATAACCCCTCTTTCTCCGTGCTTGGTCCAAACATTATAGTGGGGCATGAAACCGGACTTAAACAGGTGGACGTGAATGGTTCTTGACGTAGAGTAATTGTGACCATTCTTACAGCGAGCACATGGACAAGGCATAAAACCATCCGCCTGCTTGTTTGCCTCAGCCGCAAGCAGAAAAGTATGCACACCCTCAACAAACTGGGGAGAGCATCGGTCATCGTACATCCATTGCCGGCTCATCTTCATTACACAACACCGAATAGACCAAATTAATACAAGTTCACACATAAAGTTCATACAACACTTAAATGCAACAAACAAATAACTCTCTAGCTGAAGCATTTAAATGCAACAACAAATACGATCAAGATCGCAACTAAGGTAACAATGGATCCAACAGCATAATGATACCAAGCCTCACTATCGATGGCATATTTTCTAATCTTTCTAATCTTCAAGCGCATTTTCTCCATCTTAATCTTGTGATCATCGACGACATCGGCAACATGCAACTCCAATTCCATCTTCTCCCCCTCAATTCTTTTCAATTTTTCTTTCAAGTACTCGTTTTCTCTTTCAACTAAATTTAACCTCTCGACAATAGGGTCGGTTGGAATTTCTGGTTCACATACCTCCTAGAAAAAATTTCTATGTCAACTTGATGGGCATAATTTGTCATAAACACGAAATGCAACTAGTTTTAAAAGAGAATATATATACCACATCTGAATCATAACAAGGACGAGGGCCGACGGGGACGGATATCAAAACCATGGCACTATATGTATAACAAACAACGTACGGGTAAGATAATTATACGAGTAACTATATATCCAAATCACACAAACATCAATTTTTATATAAAATTTCATGAACAAGAGGCTCACCACAAGGTGGTGCCGGCGATGGGATGGTGCGGGTGATCGACGGTGGTTACGACGGACATTTAGAAGGCACTAAGTAAACCACACCTACATATGCAAACTAAGTGTTATTTTTGACCTCAAATTGCATATAAATCAAATACTAGCACATATATATATATCCTCCCAAATTACTAAACTCACAAATTAATCACTATATAAAGCATTGCAAGAGCTAATCTAGCAATGAGAGATGAAAGGACAAAGTTGCTAACCTTTGTGATCATTTGAATGGATGGGGGCCTTCAAATCTTGACAAATTTTGGGCAAAATGTGTGATGAGCTCGAGAGGAAGAGGGGAAGAACAGAGAGGAGAGGGGAAAGGGGAAGAACAGAGCGAGCTCGGGTGTGAAGGGTTTATGTAGGACGACCTTTAATACCGGTTCGTGCCACGAACTGGTACTAAAGGGGCTGGAGGGGCCCCAGTCTGACAACATCCTGCCACCACTCTCATTAGTACCGGTTCGTGGCATGAACCGGTGCTAAAGGTTCGCCACGAACCAGTACTAATGAAAGCGGCCCGGCTAGCCGTTGGAACCGGCACTAATGTATACATTAGTGCCGGCTTAAATACAAACCGGCACTAATGTGCTTCACGTTTGACCCTTTTTCTACTAGTGTAGTGGGCTGGGCGCCATCCCGCCTAGGGCCCATGCACCTAGGGTTTGCGGGAACCCTAAAGGGGGCGCCCCCCTTGCTTGGGGGGCAAGCCTGTAAGTGCATCTAGTGCCACCCCTAGTTGGTTTTGGAGTATTGACGACAAACCTAGTTGAGGGACTAATGTGTTTGTGAGAATTGCAGGATAACACAGGTAGAAGTCCCTCATTGATTCGGTTTTCCTACCAGAGATGACCCCTAAAAATGTATGAAGACATTGAAGTCAAATGTGGTATATGAAGATATTCACATTGAAGACTATGACAACAGAAGACACCACATGAAGCCTATGGAGCTCGAAGACTTAGATCTTTTGTAGTTCCTTTTCTTCTATGTTGAGTCATAGGAACCACCGTACTGTTAAGTGGGGTCCACGAGAACTAGTCAGAATGACTGAAGTGATGCTTAAACAAAACCTATGTCTTCGAGTGAAGACTATGAGAGCGAATCTTGTCCAGAGTCGGACAAGTCAGCTTTGCTTGTAGCCCAAGTAAAGTTGTTGTGTGAGTTTGAAATCTGACCGTTGGAACACGTGTCAGTTCCTTAGTGACCCAGGGTCATTTCGGACAAATCAGGTCAGGTTGCCAAGTGGCTATAAATAGCCCACCCCCTACAACCATAAACGGTTGGCTGCTCAGATTCAGAGTACGACTTTTGTCGTTTGAGAGCAAACCACCTCGAAGCCTTTGAGAGAGAATTCCTTGCGAGGATAAAGCCCTAACCACCCAGAGCCAAAGAGAATTAGGCATCACTTAAGTCTTCTTGTCTGTGTGATCTGAAGACTTATTACACTTGAGGACTGTGCAGCCTCCAGCCGGTTAGGCGTCGCGTTCTGAGCATCCAAGAGACATTGTGGATTGCCGGTGAACGAAGTCTGTGAAGGTTTGGGAGTCTACCTTGAAGACTTACCAGAGTGATTGGGCGAGGTCTGTGTGACCTTAGCTCAAGGGGAATATGGTGAGGACTGGGTGTCCTGAGCTGCGTGTTCAGGACTGGGTGTCCGGGACTGTGTGTCCTAAGGTTTAAATACCTAGCCGCCCTAACCAGATGTATAGTTGTCACAGCAACTGGAACTGGTCCAACAAACCATTGTCTTCAGCGAGTCACTGGTTTCATCTTCCCTTCCCTTTACTTACTGTTACTCCTTGTGAAGTCATTGTATGTTCGAACTATCGTTTGTCCTCACTGAGTGACTGCGTGTTCTGTGTGGCTTCACAATATCTTCCTACTTGATCCTTACTACATTGCTGCTATTAGTCATTGTGCTTTCACTCTATTGAATACTTGACTATGGCTTGCCTAGTGTAGTCTACCTTCCGCTGCAGGGTAATAGGTTTATTTCTATCGTTTGTCTTCATAACTTCCACGTCTTGAAGACTTTCATAAAAACCGCCTATTCACCCCCCCCCCTCTAGTCTATATAACGCACTTTCAATTGGTATCAGAGCAAGGTGCTCCCTTGTTCTGTGTGATTCGGTTTAACCACCTGGAGTTTTAGCTATGTCGACTGCAGGGATAATTAAAGTCTCCGCTGCGTGCCCCGTCTTCGATGGAACTGAATATCCCTACTGGAAGAATAAGATGCGCATGCATCTTGAAGCCATTGACGTCGACCTATGGTATGTCGTCATGAACGGTGTTCCCAAGGCTGGAGAAGGTGTCACTGCTGCAGATGTCAAGAAGTTCGTTCAACTGGACTCTACTGCCAAGAATATCATCTGTGGTCATCTGACCAAAGGACAGTATGGCCGTGTGAGTGCTTTGGAAACATCTAAGCTGGTCTGGGACTGGCTCTCCAAGGTCAATGAAGGCGTCTCAAGCCAGAGAGATTAGAGAATCAGTGTCCTTCGCAACCTCTTCAACCGCTTCAAGCGAAATGACAATGAGAATGTCCAGCTCACATTTGACCGACTCACTGACATCACAAATGAGCTTGAAGCCCTCGGCGCTACTGAGATCACCAAACATGAAGTCGTCAAGGCACTACTGAGATCATTTGACATTTCGTTTGACACCCTAGCCCTGATGATTCAAGAACGTCCTGATTTCAAGACACTCGAGCCGTCTGACATACTTGAGAGGCTCAACACACATGAGTTTCAGCTTTCTGAGAAAAGAGATATCTACGGTCCAAACTATGGGCGAACTTGTGCCTTGAAGGCAAAAGTTGTCTCCTCATCTGAAGAAGAATCTGACAGCAGTTCTGATGATCCTGAAGACATTGGAAGGGAACTTGCTATGCTTGTCAAGAAGTTCCAAAAATTCACCAAGAAAAAGGCTTCAGAAAGTCTTCCTGATCAAGCTCAAGGAATGATGAAGCTTCTGCTCACGACTACAAGAAGAAAACATGTCACAAGTGCAAGAAACCTGGCCACTTCATCTCTGAGTGTCCACAGTGGGACAATGAGAACAACAACAAGAAGAAGAGCAAGGAATATGACTCTGACGACAAGAAGAAGAAGAAATACTCAAAGTCTTCTTCCAAGTCTTCCTCAAAGTCTTCATCGCACAAGAAGAGCTCATCTGGCAAGGCACGTGCGTTTGTTGGCAAGGAAATGGATTCAGAGGAGGAGTCCGCTTCTGAGGAGGCGGAGGTGGAGTCTGAGGAGGAGTCCGATTCAGCCGTCGCAAGTCTGGCTACAGCATACGTTGCCAAGTCCATCTTCAACACTGAAGACAATGACTTCATCACCGACACCGATGCAAATGACAAGGACTACTCCGCTTCTACCTACTGCTTCATGGAACGCGGTGCCAAGGTAAACACATGCACTACTCACTATCAAACATCTAGTGACGATGACTCTGATTGTGGTTCAAAACCCAGCTACAAAACACTTGCTAAAATTGCAACTGAACAACAGAAAGCTATGGAACATATTCAAAAACTGTTAGACAGAAGCGATGATCTGTTAGGTGCTGAAATGACTCGATCTGAATCCTTAATTGAAGACATAAAAAAATCTTCACGTTAAGTATGTGGAACTTGAAAGTCATCATGAAACTCTCTCAACAACTCATGAAAAGCTTTCCTATGATTATCTTCAAAGGAAGCAAGATCTTGAGAAATTGAGAGCGGCTCATGAAGATCTTCAAAAGGAAAACGAGTCACTTCGCGCCAAACAGATCAGTTCCGCTCAGGAAGGATTTGAACCACCATGTCTTAAATGCATTGAGCGTGATAATGCTACTTCTGTTGCTGAATGTTCTACTACTACTACTGTTGCAATATCTTCAACTGTTGATGTGGTAACTAACCCCTCTGCTGAGGATACCACTGCTATTGCTGATGAGAATGCCAGGTTGAAGACATTGCTTGAAACAGGGATGTACAAAAGTCTTAAAGGGCATCAGACACTATGTGATGTCCTCAAAAAGCAGATTCTGAACCGAAACCCGAGGAAAGAGGGTGTTGGGTTCGTAAGGAAAATGAATGCTGATGGCTCTTACTGAAAACCTGAGCAGTACCCCAAACCACGTGGGTTGCTGCAAAGGAACCTTCAGCAGATCCATCCAATCTATCTGGCTTCACTTGTGCTAACCCCATTATCATTGATTAATCCCTTGATGCAAACTATAAACTGTTTAAGAATCAGAATGGTGAAGTGTTTGCTAGGTACATTGGTACTAACTGCAGGAATGGACCGCCTATGAAGAAGATCTGGGTTCCAAAAAGGTGTTTGGAGAATCTTCCTGTGAATGTCATCATGACACCTCACGTGAAGAAGACAAACCTCAGACCAAAGGCTTCATACGGTCCAAAGGCTTCATACAGACAGAGGACTCACTTGAGTCGCACTAACGCAAATGTTTTGCAGGGAAACCATACTCAAGCATATGAATATGAGAGCGGTTTATGAAACCGCCATGTTCATAAGACCAAGAACTATTCTGCTTATTCTTATGAGTACTATTGTCCGCCTGCAAGACTATTTGCTAGGGCTCCAAAGCCAAAGTTCTCAGATGCTGCACTTAGACTTATTGCTTCTAAGCCACCCTTGAAGATGTGGGTGGCTAAGAAAGCTTAACTCTCTTTTGCAGGGAAAGGTCTCCAGCAGAAAACCAAAATCGTCTGACGCTATTGCTAGGGACCTTAAACATCTTGTAGGGTGCAAGATCAAATGCCCTAATGGTCTTACTATGTACTTCGTTCCTAAATCGCTTGCTACTCTCCCTATTAGTCCTAATCTGGATCTAAGCTTTCATAACCCACTGGTTCGTCAAATGTTTTTGCTTCACAATGCTCTTCGTGAAGCCTATCCCCCTAACTGCACTGTAGGGTACGACACCAGCGTCTTCAGAATGGATTATTGACAGTGGGTGTACAAATCACATGACTGGCAAAAGAAGCCTTCTTATGGACTCAACCTTACGTCCATCCGACAAGAGCCACATCACATTTGCTGACACTGGTAAAAGTAAGGTATTGGGTCTAGGTAGAGTTGCAATCTCAAGGGATCAACACATGGATAAAGTCATGCTTGTTGAATCCCTTGGCTTCAACTTAATGTCTGCCTCAATGCTTTGCGATTTAAACATGATCGTAATATTTGGAAAATATCGTTGCCTTGTTCTAATGGAATCTGACAAGTCTCTAGTATTTGAAGGGTATCAAAAAGATGATTTGTACATGGTAGATTTCTCAGCAGGACCACAGCTTGCCGTATGTCTTCTAGCAAAAGCTTCAGAATGCTGGGTCTGGCATCGGAGGCTTGGGCATGCTGGCATGAGGAACCTCCAAACCCTGGCAAAGAAGAAGCATGTCATAGGCATCGAGGGCGTCAAGTTCAAGAAAGATCACTTATGCGGTGCCTGTGAGGCAGGAAAGATGACGAGGGCCAAACATCTCTCGAAGACAATCATGACCACTACTCGACCCTTCGAACTGCTTCACATGGATCTTTTCGGTCCCACTCATTACTCAACTCTTAATACTACTGTTTGTCTCTATGGCTTTGTCATTGTTGATGATTATTCTAGATATACTTGGGTGCACATAATCCTTTACAAGACTGAAGTGCAGGATGTCTTCAGACGCTTCGCCAATCGAGCAATGAACAACTATGGCGCCAAGATAAAGCATATCAGAAGTGACAATGGCACTGAATTCAAGAACACTGGCCTTGATACATATCTTGATACCTTGGGCATCACACATGAATTCTCAGCCCCATACATGCCACAGCAGAATGGGGTCGTCGAACGCAAGAACAGAACACCCATTGAGATGGCCAGAACGATGCTAGATGAATACAAGACTCCAAGAAAATTCTGGCCTGAAGCCATTGATACTGCATGCCATACAATCAATCATGTTTATCTTCACAAGCTTCTGAACAAGACATCTTATGAGCTCCTTACTGGCAAGAAGCCAAATGTCAGTTACTTCAGAGTATTTGGCACCAGGTGCTGGATCAAGGACCCACATCACACCTTAAAGTTTGCACCAAAAGCACATGAGGGTTTTATGCTTGGATATGGAAAGGATTCACACTCCTATAGAGTCTTCAATCTCTTTCATTACAAAGTGGTTCAAACAGTGGATGTGCGGTTCGATGAGACCAACGGTTCACAAAGAGAGCAACTGCCAAATGTGCTAGATGAAGTTCCATCCAGTGAATCAATCAAGCTAATGGGAACTGGAGAAATTATACCTTCTGAAGCTCATCCTGAAGAAGAAATTATCATCTCAGCACCTGATCAACATGAAGACAATGCTCAGCCTGAAGACATTCCTTCTAACAACGACAATGATCAGCAAGAGCAAAATCTTTGCCCTGTACATCCTCGCGTTGCCAATGAAGTGCAGATTGAAAGAATAATTGATAGCATCAATGCACCCGGTCCACTCACTCGTTCAAGGGCGACTCAGCTGGCAAATTTCTGTGGGTACTTCGCATTCGTCTCAATAACAGAACCCAAGAAAGTTGAAGAAGCCTTCATGGAACCTGAATGGATTCAAGCTATGCAAGACGAGCTTCAACAGTTTGAGCTGAATAATGTATGGGAACTGGTCAAGGGTCCCGATCCTCGGAAGCACAACATAATAGGCACCAAATGGATATACCGCAACAAGCAAGATGAGCATGGTCAAGTTGTCAGAAACAAAGCTTGTCTCGTTGCTCAAGGATATACTCAAGTGGAAGGCATTGACTTCGATGAAACATTTGCTCCTGTGGCTAGACTTGAAGCCATACGCATACTGCTGGCCTATGCAAATCATCACAACATACTTCTTTATCAAATGGATGTGAAGAGTGCCTTCCTCAATGGAAAGATTGAAGAAGAAGTGTATGTTGCACAAGCTCCTGGCTTTGAAGATCCAAAACATCCTGACATGGTATACAAGCTCAACAAGGCACTTTATGGCCTCAAACAAGCCCCTCGGTCCTGGTATGACACACT
Organism: Triticum aestivum; assembly: GCF_018294505.1. Taxonomy (NCBI): domain Eukaryota; kingdom Viridiplantae; phylum Streptophyta; class Magnoliopsida; order Poales; family Poaceae; genus Triticum; species Triticum aestivum. The sequence continues at coordinate 741,707,565 of NC_057797.1, read as the reverse complement.
CAAATACTTCCTGAAGAGCAAAGGCTTCATACCTGGTTCTCTCGACCCCACTCTCTTCACGAAGACATATGATGGTGAACTGTTTGTGTGCCAAATATATGTGGATGACATTATCTTCGGCTGCACCAATCAGAAGTACAATGAAGAGTTTGGATATATGATGCAAGAGCAATATCAAATGTCTATGATGGGAGAGCTGAAGTTCTTTCTCGGTCTTCAAATACGACAGGAACGCAACGACATCTTCATATCTCAACAGAAGTATCTCAAAGATTGCCTGAAGAAGTTCGGTATGCAAGACTGCAAAGGCTTCACGACGCCAATGCCAGCCAAGCATCATCTGGGTCCTGACGACAATGGTAAAGAGTTCGATCAAAAGGTATACCGCTTCATGATTGGTTCTTTATTTTATCTATGTGCATCTAGGCCAGATATTATGCTTAGTGTTTGCATGTGTGCTCGATTTCAAGCGGCACCAAAGGAGTCGCATCACTTAGCTGTGAAGCGAATTCTTCGATATTTGGCTCACACCCCAACTCTAGGATTATGGTATCCAAAGGGCTCAGAGTTTGATCTGGTTGGATTCTAGGATGCTGATTATGCTGGTGACAAAGTTGATCGCAAGTCTACATCAGGCACATGTCACTTTCTGGGACGATCACTTGTATGTTGGTCTTTAAAGAAGCAGAACTGTGTATCTCTCTCCATTGCTGAATCTGAATACATTGCTGCTGGATCTTGCTGCGCTCAGCTTCTGTGGATGAAGCAAACGCTCAAAGACTATGGCATTCATCTGAAGCAAGTGCCACTCTACTCCGACAATGAAAGCGCCATCAAGATTGCCAACAACCCAGTTCAGCACTCGAAGACAAAGCACATTGAAATTCATCATCACTTTCTCAGAGATCATGTTGTGAAGGAAGATATTGATATCATACACGTCAACACTGAAGAGCAATTGGCAGATATCTTCACCAAGCCCTTGGATGAGAAGAGATTTTGCAAGTTACTGTGTGAGCTAAATATCCTGGAATCCTCAAATGTCCTGTGATCAGGCACACATCCTAACCCTTATGCATATTGATGACTTAGATGTGCAACACACGAAGTAAAGTATATCTTCAATCAATCAAGATATACATTCTAAGTGTGAATACATTAATGTGGAATTTGACTTCGGAGCGCCACGATAATTGTGCGCCATGTCTGGGTCTAATACTTCCTATACGGTGGGTAACGCCACCACCAAATGTTCTATTTTGAAGTGTTTCACTCATGGCGTTACCTTGCTATGTCTTCCCATTTGGTTTGGCTTCAATCTCAACATGTCTTCATGATTATCTTCACTATGTTGATTATATATATACTAGTGTTCTGTCCTCTACAGCATTCACTTATAGCTATGTCTTCTTGCTGAATCTTTTGAACTAAGTGAATGTGATCGGACCCTAACCCCTCTATGCTTTCTATCTCAAATTCTATCTCTCCAAATCATATGCATTCTATTGAAACTGTCGAATGTCTTCTCTGCGTCCTTGTCAGCAGAAGATACAGAGACAACCATTAAGTCCGTTTTCAATGCTCATTCCTCCACATGAAACCCGGAGATGTGGGAACGACCACCCGACAATCCAGGCGTGCGTGGGACGTGGAACAAACCCCAAAATTCCGCATAATGGCCACGTGTTCCTCAGATGCGAATCACTAGGGGCATCTGTGTAATAACGCAGTGCCGCCCCTGTACCTATAAATACACACTTCACGGCAGTCATTATCTCTTCTTCCACTCTCGCACGAACCCTAGCGCCACCGCTAGCCCTCGACGACGCCGGCGACGAAGCGCTTCGCTGCCGCAACCTCTCTGACGCCGTCTTCACGCCGACCGCGGACATCGTCCTCTCCGCCATCGCCGTAGGTGTCCTCCGTCGCCAAGTTAGGGCACGGAAGATCGAACTGCTCGGCCTCATCTTCCACTCCGTCTAGCAGTTCTTAGTGTGGTAAATAAAACTTCCTTTTTATTGCACTGTTGATCCTATGGCTTTGTCACTTTCTACCACAAGCAGTTTCTATTCACACAAGTTAGATCTCTCTCATACTGCATCTCATAACATGCCTAGTATATTCACTTATGCTTCACAAAGTAGTTAGATTCCTCACTTGTACTGATCTCTGGATTCGTACAAATCTGGAACCAACTCCTTATCTATGAGTGAATGTCTTCGCACGATGAGGTCAATGTCTTCTAAACTGATTTATCTTCAAAATCTTCTGAGAATGCATATGACCTCTTCCCCTTCCCTCGCACCTTAATGCTGTCACAGGTACATGTCCATGGGAGAATCCTTTGGTTCTCATAGTCTGCATTCATTTGCAGAATTCTTACAGCATCACATAAATTCTCCCGAAGCCAGTTCCTGTTTGTCCAGTAAGCGAAGACCTTTGAAGCCTTTGAACGTGTTGAAGCCTTTCAGTTTAAAGTTCATGGCTTCAGAGAAATCAACAAGGAAGGGTGGCAGAAAGCGTCATGGAGAAACATCTAGAGATCTGCCAGATGACCTCTCAGAACTGTACAAGACAGATCCTGAAGAGGATTACAATCAGCGCAAGACCCGAATCCAATGGATTCGAAGATATTGGGCAGAACAATGGTTCAAATACCGATCTGTAACCAGGAATATGCTGAGAAAAATGCCATCAAGAGACCGTGGGGAGACATTCTATACAAGAATCTTCAACCTAGGTCTAGAGATGAAGCCATTGAACAAGGCTTCTATCCCTGCATGGTCCGTGGGCCACAGCCTGTTGATGCACACCCATTGTCACTACTATGGTGTCGTGACGACATTCTGTTCAAGCGCAACTTCCAGTTTGCCCAGAACTCAGCGAAGCAAAACAAGAAGACATTGGGACTAGACTTCAACCATGGTCCCTCAGCTCCAAGGGCTGATGGCACACGAGATGCAGAACCCAATGTCATCGGTCCTTTCTACAACCTTGAAGGCCTCATCACCCATATCTTGGTTCAAGGGACTGCAGTGAATGAGCCTGCAGCTGACGCTGAATCAGATGAAGCGCCTGCAGCACCAAAGCCAAAGAAGTTGAAGAAGCCTAAAGCTTCAAAGCCTGCCCCTTCACCAAAAATCTCACGGGCGAAGCCACTGGCAACTGCACCTCCTGAAGACAGTGTGCAGTCCGAAGATTTATCACGCATCTCCAAGCCCTAGAAGGTCAAGATGCCTCTGCCACACACCGGCCAAGAGCTAACAGCTGCTGCCATTCTCCGCAATGATGCCATTGATCTGTCAAGTGATGAAGATCTTGCGGATGACGCTCTTGAGCAACTCATCAAGAGCAAAGAAGAAGCAGAAATCTTCAATGATCTGCCTCTCTTTGATGTGAAAATCATCCACAACTTCATTGATGAGTGGTTTGACACGCCAAACATCAGCTTCGAAGATCTGCAGCTACCCATTGGCCTCAGTGTCGCCTTCCATGGCGCCATTGCTTCAGAGCTAGCTATTGCCCATCGCATTGTTGAACTGAAGCAGAAGATTGACTTTGAGAAATCTCAGTTCAAGAAGCATATGGCCAAGCTCAATGTGCAAGAGGTGAAGAACTTCAAGATTATGCTGCACGAGCTCAAGGAAGCCTTTCTCAAGAAATGTGCAGAAGCTCAGGGTTCGCGTGAGCGCATGAAGGTTCTGGCTGACAGATGTGTGCAAGCCTACAATGAGGCTAAGAAGCGCAAGGCCCTTGGACGTCCTAGCATCGACCCCAGGATGGCCGCAAAGAAGATGAAGAAGCCCGCTATGGCTGAACCTGACGCACCAAGGCAGGAAGCAGATCCCATTGTCTTCCCAACTAGAATGATTGGCTCGAAGCCAAAAAGCCGGTCAACCGCTTCAAAGCTCAAGAAAACGAGGACTGCTGAGACTGAAGCCAGGAAGAGGAAACATCCTGAAGCCTCTCCTATTGCCCCCTCCAAGAAGAAGAGGAAGACCAAGAAAGATCGGGCTGCTCCCACAGAGCCTTTGATAGTTGAACCCATTTCCATGGTTCGTCCTGACGCTGAACGCCAGCTGACAATCCATGAGCCTGCTTTCACAGAGGCTCGTGAAGCTGAAGACTTTCCAGCAGCTGATCCCATCGCTGCTGAAGACATTGGTCAACATGACCATGTAGAAGATGGTGCAGTCCTTCCTCAGCTCGAGCACAGTGAACTCATCAGCATTGGGCGTCCTCTGACTCCAATCGCTCGGGATGCTTCATGGGCTGATCGCCCAGCCAACTCCAACTACACAGGCGTCGCCTGCGTTGCGCAGGCTTCGCAAAGGACCAAGGCCTCCAGTCTCTGCGTCTGAAGCTGAATCTGCTGAAGACATTCCGGCTGCATCAGCCAATGAAGAAGAAACCCCAAGCACTGCTACACCCCCGTCTCACCAAGAAGCTGTTCTCGAGGAGAACGTGACTGTGACCGACCCTCCAGCTCATCAAGTGGAGGTTGAAAATCTTGAGGCTGCCACCACCAACACCACTGAAGCCACTGACGCTGTCATGGCTGAAGCTAATGTGGAGCCCTCACCAACAAAAGCACCAGAAGTCAGCGAAGCCACTGATCCCGCCACTTCTGTTCCTGAGTCTGCTGCCGGTCCCCAGTTCGACTATCATGTTGAGCACAGGCCTCAGGTACAGAAGCCAATCCCAAGATTGCCAAGGTTCCCAGGTCCTGCATCAGCACCTGGCTCCTTCAATATCAATGGCTTCAGAGCAGACAACACATTCTTCAATAGCTCCAGGAACCCCTACTCAAGGGAAAGGATATCATCTGATCGGTTCTGGAGCTATCCGCAGCGAAGCTATTATCCTGCATTCTATACAATCAAGGTCGCATGTTCCCCACAAGCGCCTTGACATTGAAGCTATAGCTGGTCTGCCCTGTCTGGAAGAAGCTCTGGATTGCTTCAAAGAAGTTGGATTGCTGCCATTCGTCACCGACCAAGAGCATTGGAATGAAGAGTTGCTGCTCCAATTCTATGCCAGACTTCACATCCACAGGTATAGCAGAGATCCGAAGACTTGGGTCCTGGAGTGGATGATAGGAAACGTTCATCACGAAGCCAAAGCATTTGACATCATTGAGCTCACTGGTTTGCCCACTCCTGGCGATCTCTACGAGCATGGCTGTCAGCTTCATAGTGAAGCTATTGAGAGCATATTTCAGAAGACTGAACCTAATATGAGTTAGATGCTCAGTATGATGAAGCCATTTCCCCAAGATGCTGCTTATCCCACGGAGTTCTTCATTGAAGACCTTGAGTATCTGCCAAGAACCATTTATCACATCATAAGGCGAACTCTCTGCCAATCAAAGGACACTCTCCACATGCCAAGCTTGAAGGTGCAATGAAGACATTGGTCTTCTATATTCTTCATGGAAAATGCTTCAATGCACATGACTTCTTCATTCGCCAACTTGCTGCATCAGGCTCTGATCTATTTGGCTTGAAGTTCTACGCCCCATGGGTCATGCGGATGATCAAACTTCACTCCACTATCTCATATCAGCCATCTACTCACAATCATCGGATTTTTCTGCCTGATGTGGATATGTCGATTGAAGCCATCTATCCTGAGCCTGCCAAGGAACCCCTAAGTCTTCAGAATGCAGAGCATCAGAGTTTTTCTCAGAACATTGAAGGAGTTGAAGCAGTCGCTCGTGTGTATCCTTTGGCTGGCACTACACGTGCACCGCATCCTGCTCTCACTGAAGCCACTAACAGTACAACTGCTCCACGACCCAAGAAGCACACTCGTGTTCTCAATGACCGAGAGCTTCTTGTGGCTCTTCATTGGAAACAGGATAGGCATCATGACTGGCTGAAGCGTTAGATGCAAAGCCTCTTGGTGGATGTTAATCGCATTCGAAATCTTGCCACCAAGAATGCTTTTGTTGCCCATGAAACCTCTCGCCGCACATGGAAAGGGCTAACACTGATGTGTTCTGAAGATGATCTTCAAGAGGATGGCTTCACTGAGCGATTCAAGTTTGACTCCACACCTCCTCGAAGGGCAGTGCTGTGACGAACTCCATCCCTTGAAGACTCTGAGTTCTCTTCCTCTGCTGCAACTGTGACTGCCAGAGTGATCGAGGATGAAGACGATGCTACTTCACCGCCACCTCCTTCAGCACGCTTCGACTCTGCTCCAAGCTCTTCAGCACCGCCAAACACCACCAACGACCCTGCTGCTTCACCTACTCCTCATGGGAACGAGTAGATGCTCTATGTCTTCAAACCTTTTTGGTCCTTACTGACAAAAGGGGGAGAAGCATATGAGGTTGATAGTCTTCAAGAGGGTCCATATGGGTGGGTGCTTTATATTTTGCTTCGTGCTTACAACTCTCGTTTTGCTACATTTGGTTCTTTGAGTTGTAACACTTAAACTCGATGGTCGTCTGCTACTTATCTGCCACCTTGTATTGCGATGATAAATTCCGCATGTGCGACGATAAATTCCGCACTTAGATCATTCTGCAGACGTCTATTTTCCATTATGCATGTCATTATCTTCATATACTTTCACATGCATAGTGGATTGTCATCATAAGTTGAAGTGGATCTCCACAAGTACAACCTGCCATGTGCATTTGCATTCCAAAAGCAAATTACTTATATGCACATCCTCAGGGGGAGCCCTTGCAACTTATGAAGATAATTCCTTATCCTTTACAATTTCACAGATTATATTCCCCGTTGAAAACTTCAACTAGTTTGTTATCAATCACCAACAAGGGGGAGATTGTAAGTGCATCTAGTGCCACCCCTAGTTGGTTTTGGAGTATTGACGAAAAACCTAGTTGAGGGACTAATGTGTTTGTGAGAATTGCAGGATAACACAGGTAGAAGTCCCTCATTGATTTGGTTTTCCTACCAGAGATGACCCCTAAAAATGTATGAAGACATTGAAGTCAAAGGTGGTATATGAAGATATTCACATTGAAGACTATGACAACAGAAGACACCACATGAAGCCTATGGAGCTCGAAGACTTAGATCTTTCGTAGTTCTTTTTCTTCTGTGTTGAGTCATAGGAACCACCATACTGTTAAGTGGGGTCCAAGAGAACCAGTCAGAATGACTGAAGTGATGCTTAAACAAAATCTATGTCTTCGAGTGAAGACTATGAGAGTGAATCTTGTCCAGATCGGACAAGTCAGCTTTGCTTGTAGCCCAAGTAAAGTTGTCGTGTGAGTTTGAAATCTGACCGTTGGAACATGTGTTAGTTCCTTAGTGACCCAGGGTCATTTCGGACAAATTAGGTTGGGTTGCCAAGTGGCTATAAATAGCCCACCCCCTACAACCATAAACGGTTGGCTGCTCAGATTCAGAGTACAACTTTTGTCGTTTGAGAGCAACCCACCTCGAAGCCTTTGAGAGAGAATTCCTTGCGAGGATAAAGCCCTAACCACCCAGAGCCAAAGAGAATTAGGCATCACTTAAGTCTTTTTGTCTGTGTGATCTGAAGACTTATTACACTTGAGGACTGTGCATCCTCCAGCCGGTTAGGCGTCGTGTTCTGAGCATCCAAGAGACATTGTGGATTGCCGGTGAACGAAGTCTGTGAAGGTTTGGGAGTCTACCTTGAAGACTTACCAGAGTGATTGGGCGAGGTCTGTGTGACCTTAGCTCAAGGGGAATACGGTGAGGACTGGGTGTCCTGAGCTGCGTGTTCAGGACTGGGTGTCCGGGACTGTGTGTCCTAAGGTTTAAATACCTAGCCGCCCTAACCAGACGTACAGTTGTCACAACAACTGGAACTGGTCCAACAAATCATTGTCTTCAACGAGTCACTGGTTTCATCTTCCCTTCCCTTTACTTACTGTTACTCCTTGTGAAGTCATTGTATGTTCGAACTATCTTTTGTCTTCACTGAGTGACTGCGTGTTCTGTGTGGCTTCACAATATCTTCCTACTTGATCCTTACTACATTGCTGCTATTAGTCATTGTGCTTTCACTCTATTGAATACTTGACTATGGCTTGCCTAGTGTAGTCTACCTTCCGCTGCAGGGTAATAGGTTTATTTCTATCGTTTGTCTTCATAACTTCCACGTTTTGAAGACTTTCATAAAAACCGCCTATTCACCCCCCCTCTAGTCGATATAACGCACTTTCAAAGCCCCCTCCCCCTTGGCCACCGCCCCCTCTAGATCTCATCTAGAGGGGCCGACCCCCTTTCCCCTTCTCCCTATAAATAGAGGGGCGAGGGGAGGGCTGCAACATGACATCCAAGGCGCAGCCCCTCCCCTCCCCAACAGCTCTCCTCCTCCGCGTGAGCTTGGCGAAGCCCTGTCGGAGAACTGCCACTCCATCACCACCACGCCGTCGTGCTGATGTTGGAGCTTCTTCCTCACCTCTCCCTCCTCCTTGCTGGATCAAGGCGCAGGAGACGTCATCGGGCTGCACATGTGTTGAACGCAGAGGCACCGTTGTTCGGTGCTTAGATCGGATTCGGCCGCGATCTGAATCACTATGTACGACTCCTCCAACCGCGTTCTTGCAACGCTTCCGCTTAGCGATCTTCAAGGGTATGAAGATGCACTCCCTCTCTCTCGTTGCTAGTATCTCCTAGATTGATCTTGGTGACACGTAGGAAAATTTTGAATTATTGCTACGTTCCCCAACACGAATCCGCTTTGCCTGGCTCTCGAGTTGTTGTCTGTTGTTCCTTAACCGCTGCCGGGTCATCCCTTTATATACACAGGTTGACGCCCGCCGGTTTACAGAGTCCCAAGGCCAGATCATAAATGTGTCCGGCTTGGTCTCTGTCCTTCCTATCTTACAATGCAAGTTACATGAGAAAGGCGGTTTACATCTACAGGCCTTAACCCACCTTTGGGCCTTGGGCCTTCGTGAAGCGCCACCATCCTCACGTCTTTATGGGCTTCTATCTTCATATAGTTAATCTCGTTACTCCGGGCCAGTTTACGTCCAGTAGTAATATCCCCAACACCACCCGCCCCCTCGTCGCACCGCACCGCGGGACCCCCCCCCCCCCGCCGACCGTTGACCTCGCAACAGGCTGAACCTCGCCGCCCCAGCCTCCCCACGGATGGCAACTAGCCAACTCCGCCGTCGGCCGCAAATTGGCGATGAACCCGTCGCAACTCCATCGCCGCCGGCCAACACTCGCCGCAGTTGCACCTAATCCGTGAATGGACGTAGCAAAATTCAAAGACAGTTGTAGCAAAAACACTGCCGGAACTCACCGCCGCGCTTGAAGCACCATGGCCTCGTGAATGGATGTAGCAAAACACGTCTCCGGTAGTAGCAAAAAACAAGGTTGTTGCAACAAAAATGTCGTCTTCGTCGTTGCAAAACACACAGATGGTAGTAGCAAAAATTTGACACGGTTGTAGCAAAAATGGCCGTTGTTGCCGTCGCCGGTCACAGAAAATGGCCGTCGTTGCAAAATCAGAAGATGGTTGTAGCAGAAAACCAGGCTACTTCTAGCAAAATTAAAATACGGTAGTAGCAAAACTTGGTCCGATCTAGCAAATGAGAAAAGATGGTAGCACAAAATGTTTCGGGTTCCAGCAAAAAAAGACACTGGTTCCAGCAAATTGTGATGCCAGTACAAGCAAGAATAAATGTCGGTTGTAGCATGTTGGAGTCGCCGCCGATGTTGGTTGTAGCTCATCGCGTTGTCGCTTCCAGCTTCTCTAGCGGCAGGTTCTAGCAAAATTGCTTGTGGTTTGCAGCACCAGTGGCAGCCTGCGGTCATCCTTGGTCACTGCCGTCGCGCGCCACCGGTTGCCACTCCTGCTCGTCGCCATTGTAGCATGGTCGACGCTGTTTGAAGCACCCTATCCCACGCCGCAAGCTGGGTTGCCGCACCGCCGCGGTGATGGATGGGCGGCCGCTCGCCGGAGTAGCGCGGGGCGGGTGGATGGCGGCCGCTCGCCGGAGTAGCGCGGGGCGGGTGGATGGCGGCCGCTCGCCGGAGTAGCGCGGGGGTGAGTGGATGGCGACCGCTCGCCGGAGCAACGGGGGCATGTGGATGATGGCTGCTCGCGACATCGACGGTGGTCATCATCGGCAAGACTTTATTTGGGGAGCAACGGAGAGAAGACGGGCGAGAGGATAAGGAAAGGAAATAAATGATGGAGTGATTCGTGCGGGATAATAGAGACAGGCTTAAGCGGTAGTGGGTGGGGCTTGTTGTCAGCGTGGACTTGACCGGCGGAGTTTCAGCCGGTCGGCCGGCTTTAAACGTTTTCCAATCTTTAAACTAGTGTTGATTGTCGGTGTTGCTACTCCAAGCCCACAACTATGTCGCGAATTAATCTTTAGAAGAAAAAAATATATAATCTCATAAGAAGAAATCGCTGATTGCAGCATCTCGAAACAGAGGACCCGCCAGTTCTAGCAGAATTCATCTCTTTTTACAGATCAGTTTTACAATTGCAGATTACTTATAAACCACGCATCTCGGTAAATACAAGTGAACAAGAAACCAATAGAATAAGCTGAAACAGCGTCTAAACCATGAATTTCCTACGCCACAGCAATGGAAGCAGCGAGCGCCACCACCGGGCGGCGCTCTGCCTGCAACTCGGTCAGTAGAAGACGTCCAGCAGCGCCTGGCGGAGGACGTCGTAGTCGTCGCGGCTTCGGAGGCCCCAGACGGAGCCACCACGCGCGTAGGCGCGGCGCAGCCAGGCGAGGTGGGTAGCGAGCACGCGGCAGAGGACGGCACAGGCTTCCGGCAAGTGGCAGGCGAGCGGGGGCCAGGGGTTGAGCGGCGGCCACCACAGCGGCGCCGAGACGTGGAACAGCTGCGCGAAGCCCTTCACCGCCGCGAACGCCACCAGCAGGTGGAGCCCCATCGGTGGCTAGCTAGCTCGGTTCAGTCCACAGCTCCACTCCACGTCCTCTGTTCTTTCGCCACGGTGAGGCTCTGTCTTTAGATGCTGCCCATGACACTGGTGGGTGGGTGCTTTGCCGGTGCCCGGGTTGCGGCCTTCCCCGGGTGCCAGCGCGAACGAAATGAAATGGATGGGTTGTTATTATCGTCGTCGTCGTTGTGAGTGAAGACGGAGAGGACGCATCTTGGCTGGATCTGAGCAAGAGTTATGATTGTGACGAGGAGCAGCAGCTTCTGGATGTGCCGTTATCCCGAGGGCGGAATTGGGAAATACACCCGTGGCGGGTGGGCTCGGCCGGGTCGATCTGAGGTCTCAGCACAGACGCAATTACTAGTTACTTTCATGTGTTTATTTCACGGCAGGCCATCGAACTACAGTGCTGTGCTGGAACCAAGGTTTTGGGTACCGGGCGGAAAATTCAGATATCACCCGGTATCCGCTGGAACCAAGGTTTTGGGTACCGGGCGGAAAATTCAGATATCGCCCGGTATCCGCGTTTCTCGCTACCCACGAGAAAGCTGCGTACTGAGTAAAAAAATTTGAATTTTTTGAATTTAAACGATAGGTGAATCGAACCCACAACCTCACACACGTTGAAGACAAACGTGGAGAACATGCCACTGCACCAACAGTGAATTTATAAACTTCTTGAGCTCCGAGCTAATATATTCCTATATCAGAAAATTTTGAATTCAAATTATGTTTTAAAATTCGAACGGTTTTTCCTCCTAATTTTGCGGTATCCGCGTTTCTCGCCCACCCTCGGAATTTTGTTGGGATTCGATAGCCAAAACGTTGGCTGGAACTCGTACCAGTGTCTCAAAGCACCCGTGCCCACATTGCCACTTGACAATCCTATATGGTTTTCACCCCCAAAAAAAGGAAAAAGACAAAGCCCGTGGTATTCGTCTTTTTTAGACCAATGATGAGATATAACCAAACAGTAAATTCATCTAAAAGATTAAACAGTAAATGATACCTTTCCACCGATTCTACGTCCCGCTCCCCAGCATTTCCTTCCAGCTTCTTCATTCCTCTCGTGTTTCTGCTTTGTTTACTTGATTGATGCAGCACTTCTCCACGTCGCCATGAGTCTCTTGCTGTGTGGTTTACGTTCGAGGACAGAGGTTAGCTTTGGGTTATTCGATGTTGCAACATTCGTCCGACATGCAATGGCATTGTTTTTATGTTGTTGCAAACACACGTCAACATGATGTGATGATTCTTAAGGTCTGCTACAAATGTTGTGTTGCTGAAAACGTGGGTTTACATGCTATATATGTTGTGATGATTCTTCTCGAGGATTCTGCTCCGACCAATGAGGATTTGTTGCATACTAGGAAAAAGGTCATGCATGGTTGTGCTTTACATGGCTAACTTTTTTTTATCCTTATTTTTGACACACCACAACAGAAGTTTTGCTACCATGTTGAAAATGTAGAGCACGGAAGTTCTATGCTGCAATGCTCGAACGATAAAGACTTTGCAATTTAAACTAAAGGCTAGGGAGGCCGCCAATATGGGGCTCGCCCCACCCGACCAGTGGCTAGTGTTCCCCTAATCAAAAGGGTTACATCTGCCGCGGCAAAAGAAGCTACAACGAACGGTGCACCCACATGCTAAGCTGACACAGATGCATCCTGCAGGCTTAACTTAGCCAACACCTGAGCTACCCTATTCCGATCCATATTACCATGAGTGATCTTAACACCATCTAAGCCACTTGCAATCTTCTTAATTTCTTCGTTGAGGAAGGCATGGCTTGATCTGTCATGGCCCTGACAGTCTAGTCCGCGGCAAGATATTGCGCCTGTTTTGCTTTCTTCCTTCCCCCGCTTCTTTCTTTGTTTCTTCTGCTTCTTTGCTTGTTGCTTTTGTGTGTTCTCAGTCTCTGTGCAAGTAAAAGTAGTTGGCCATTAGAACTTCTCCAAGAGATGAATATGTTATTTGGGCAAATACAACACTGTATATGGGCTTTACCACTAAATTCTTGGGTCTCGAGACTTCCAGCAAGATGATCCTCATCATCATCCATCAGCACCACACTTGCCTATGTAAATTGATAGGTTGACTTGTAAAGGCAATAAATAATTTGCAATGTGCACAAAATAAGATATCTACATAAGCTGATTTTGACTAGAAATGCTTAATTAGCTTACAGGGGAAGAGTAGATAATAAACCAAAGAATCACTTGTCAGTTGATGAGGTAATCTATACCTCAAGATACTCGGCTGCAGTCCTTTTATGTTGTCTCCTGGGGGCTGCTTCAAATACCTTGTTGTGTTTGCAATCAATGACTATCACAACCTTTCTATCTGATTGAGCTTTTATATAGTTTGCATCAAGCAACTGTATATCAAGAGTTATCTGCTTCAAACCACAGAATCACTTGTCAGTTGAGGTAATAATAAGTTCAAAAGGATGAACATCAACTGAAACATTAGAGTATCAAATTAACAGTACTTACAGTTCGTTTCTTTGCAGATTTCAGACATTCCGGTGTAGCTCTTCTCAGGAGTCCAACTTTAGTTTCAAACCTCTTCTTTAGTTCTAGAAGATGCTCCAGGTACCCCTCATTTAAGGCAGAAATTGTCATGGAGGTGAGATAATCATAATCACTGGCATGTACATCAGGGCTTCTTCCATTTTCTTCCCTGTATATTGTTGCTCCTACGGCAGCGGGCAGAACTTCCTTTGGGAGGGTATCAAATCCCTTTTCAGCAATCTCTTGTAGCAGATCCTTTTGCTTCCTGGGAATGATCTTGATATCACCACTCAGAACACCAGAGAGGAACCTAGCTCTGTTGTCAACTTGCTTCAGCTTCTTCTCGAAAAATTCAAGCATTGCAACCTGCACAACAAGTATCAGTTAATGTGGTATTTTGCAGATGAACAGGGCAACAAGCAGAGTGAAAATTGAACACCTCAACAAATACATTTACCTACCTTTCCGGATGGAGATCAAGCCTCGATTTGTAGAACTAGGTGCGGATTCGCTCCAGCCCCCCCGAACCAGGATCACGATCGAGTGAGGGGTTCCAGATTTGCAGTGGCCGCCGGCCGTCGCGCGTCTTGTCGCACCTGCGGTTGTTTCTGGGTCGAAGAAGGCTATGGGCGCTCCGATCTGATGTCGACGGGTGGAGGCCAAGCAAATGAAGCCTCGAATTGGAGGACTACGACCGGATTCGCTCCAGCCCCTCCGAACACCGATCACGATCGAGCGAGAGGGTCGAGATCTGGACGCCGCCGCGCGTCTCGTCGCTGCTGTCTAGCGCCACTTCACGTCCGCGGTTGAGTCCGGATCGAAGAAGGGTAGCGGTGCTCCGTGGAGGCAGCAGAAATAAACAGCGACGGTGGGGAAAGCTGGGGTTGCTGGTTGCAGTTGTACGCATCGAGTTCGTATCGAAATCGCATCGGGGCAGGAGAAGTCCACGGTTCAAACATGGCAAGTGCGGCCAGACGTGAGCCTGACAAGTAAGCTCATTGGGTTTCTGTATGTAGCACTAGCACTAGCTTTGCATGCGCCTTTGTTTTGTTAACGTACACATCTTTCTTTGCAGAGAAACTTTCATATGTGAACTGATCTACAAATCTTTATTTTTGTCGAGAAAATCTCATGTGTATCACCATTCAGAACTCACTCCTATCATCCTATGCATTGGCTAGTGCTGCCATATGTGAGTTCACAAAAAATAAGCTCCTTGGATTTGTGTATATATGCACTTGCGTGCGTATTTGTATCTGAGAAACTGAGCATCTCTAGCAGACCCCTTAAATCACGCCGAACTACAAAAAAGCTGCTAGTTTACGGTTTTAGTGAAAAAAGTGGCCCGAACAGACACTGTATCAGACGCGGCCTGTAAAGAAATTTGCGGGGCGCGGCAAATCTTCGCCCTCAACCTTTATATACACGAGGTGAGAAGCCGACCTGAGCTTGACCCCTATCGGCAGCGATATTTGGCGGGAGGGACATTTTCGCGCGGCAGCTGCCGCTTCCCCTTCCCTCCGCCGCCATTGTTATCCCTTCACCTGCTCCGGACCACCTTCCCCGGCTTTGTATCGCCGCCATGGAAGCCTCCCAGCCATTACCCGTCATCGTCGATGTCATCCACGCGCCAACCCCTCCGACAGATCTCTTCGCCGGCCATGTCGCGCTCGTTGCGGTTCAAGGCTCCACCCCGCAACCCCGCAAGAGGCAGGGCAATGTCGTCGTCCAGGGTGGCGCTCCCGCAGCCCCCGCCGAGAATGCACACGCGACTGCTGCCGCCGCCGTTGCGAATCCTGTCCGGCCCACACCGGCAAAGAAAGGGAAGGTTTCGGGTGTGAAATGCAAGAAGCCCACCGCAAGAGCTACCTTGCCAACACCTCCCCCGATTGCCCCGGCAAGAGCTACCCCGAGGATGCCCGCCGACGAAGTTGCTGCCGCCGCCCCCGAGGTGTTCGACGAAATGGGCGCAAGGTATGATACTTCGATTTCTTCTAGTTGTTACACTTTTCGCCATTGCGCTTGTTCGTGACTTGTTGAGCAAAATTGTAGCGCCGTCTTGTATGATGCGATTGCCGAGTTTGTGCACTTGCCGGACGGCAACACTGTCGATATCGATGAAGCCCTGATTGGTGATTACGGTTACAATGACATGGATCGTGGCGTGCACGGTCATGATGAGGAAGAAGATGAGGTGGAGGAGGTTGAGGAGGGGGTGTTCGACCAAGCGCAAGCAAAAGTGCGCGCAAGATCGAAGAACTACACACAATTGGAAGATCAAATCTTGATCAAGGCATGGAAATTGGTGTCTCTTGATGCGTGCAACGGAACTGAACAAACCACCAAGCGGTATTGTCAAAGGATAGAGGATCAGTTCTTCCGCATGATGGCAAAGTATCCCAATAGGACGCCACGCACCTTTAGGTCAATCCAAGGTCATTGGGACGTGATTAAAGGAAATATGCCCTAGAGGCAATAATAAAGTTGTTATTTATATTTTCTTATATCATGATAAATGTTTATTATTCATGCTAGAATTGTATTAACCGGAAACTTACTACATGTGTGAATACATAGACAAACAGAGTGTCACTAGTTTGCCTCTACTTGACTAGCTTGTTGAATCAATGATGGTTATGTTTCCTAACCATAGACATGAGTTGTCATTTGATTAACGGGATCACATCATTAGAGAATGATGTGATTGAATTGACCCATCCATTAGCTTAGCACGATGATTGTTTAGTTTTTTTGCTATTGCTTTCTCCATAACTATAAATGTTCCTATGACTATAAGATCATGCAACTCCCGAATACCGTAGGAACACTTTGTGTGCTACCAAACATCACAACGTACCTGGGTGATTATAAAGGTGCTCTACGGGTGTCTCCGATGGTGTTTGTTGAGTTGGCATGGATCAGGATTAGGATTTGTCACTCCAATTGTCGGAGCGGTATCTATGGCCCCTCTCGGTAATGTACATCACTATAAGAATGCAAGCAATGTAGCTAATGAGTTAGTTACCGGATGTAGCATTACGGAACGAGTAAAGAGACTTGCCGGTAACGAGATTGAACTAGGTATTGAGATACCGACGATCGAATCTCGGGCAAGTAACATCCCGATGACAAAGGAACAACATATATTGTTATGCGGTTTGACCGATAAAGATCTTCGTAGAATATGCAGGAATAAATATGAGCATCCAGGTCCCTCTATTGGTTATTGACCGGAGACATGTCTCGGTCATGTCTACATAGTTCTCGAACTCGTAGGGTCCGCACGCTTAACGTTCAGTGACGATCGATATTACGAGTTTATGTGTTTTGATGTACCGAAGGTAGTTCGGAGTCCCGGATTTCATCACGGACATGACGAGAGTCTCGAAATGGTCGAGACGTAAAGATCGATATATTGGAAGCCTATGTTTGGACATCGGAATGGTTCCGGGTGAAGTATACCGGAGTACCGGGAGGTTATCGGAACCCCCGGGAGGTATATGGGCCTTATTGGGCCTTAGTGGAAGAGAGGGGAAAGAAGCAAAGGAGGGGGCTCCCCCGCCCAACCCAATCCGAATTGGGAAGGGGGTCGGCCCCCCTTTCCTTCCTTCTTCCCTCTCCTTCCTTCTCTTCTAGAACCAACAAAGGGAAGGGGGAATCCTACTCCCGGTGGGAGTAGGACTCCTTGGGGCGCGCCTAGATAGGCCGGCCCCTTCCCCCTTCTCCACTCCTTTATATATGGGGGAGGGAGGCATCCCATAGACACACAAGTTGATCATTGATCTTTAGCCGTGTGCGGTGCCCCCCTCCACCATAATCCACCTTGGTAATATGTAGCGGTGCTTAGGGGAAGCCCTGTTCCGGTAGCAACATCATCACCGCCATCACGCCATCGTGCTGACGAAGCTGTACCTTAAAGCTCTAATGGATCGTGAGTTCGCGGGACGTCACCGAGCCGAACGTGTGCAGATCGCGGAGGTATCGTATCTTCGGTACTAGATCGGTCGATCGTGAAGACGTACGACTACATCAACCGCATTGTCATAACGCTTCCGCTTACGGTCTACGAGGGTACCTAGACGATGTTCTCCCATCTTGTTGCTATGCATCACCATGATCTTGCTCTGCGTAGGAAATTTTTTGAAATTACTGCATTCCCCAACACTGGTATCAGAGCCAGGTTTATGCATAGATGTTATATGCATGAGTAGAACACAAAGGAGTTGTGGGCGTGGGTATATACATATTGCTTGCCGTCACTAGTTGATTCTTGATTCAACAGCATTGTTGGATGAAGCGGCCCAGACCGACATTACGCGTACGCTTACGCGAGACTGGTTCTACCGACATGCTTCGCACACAGGTGGCTAGTGGGTGTCCTATTCTCCAGCTTTAGTTGAATCAGATTCAATGAACATGGTTCTTTCTGAAGATCAAAAAGCAATCACTATACCGCGTTGTGGTTTTTGATGCATAGGTAAGAATGGTTCTTGCTCAGCCCGTAGCAGCCACATAAAACTTACAACAACAAAGTAGAGGACGTCTAACTTGTTTTTGCAGGGCATGTTGTGATGTGATATGGTCAAGACATGATGCTAAATTTTATTGTATGAGATGATCATGTTTTGTAACATAGTTATCGGCAACTGGCAGGAGCCATATGGTTGTCGTGTTATTGTTTGAAATGCATTCGCCATGTAATTGCTTTACTTTATCACTAAGCGGTAGCGATAGTCGTAGAAGCAATAGTTGGCGAGACGACAACGATGCTTTGATGGAGATCAAGATATCAAGCCAGTGACGATGGTGATCATGACGGTGCTTTGGAGATGGAGATCAAAGGCACAAGATGATGATGGCCGTATCATATCACTTATATGGATTGCATGTGATGTTTATCCTTTATGCACCTTATTTTGCTTAGTTCGGCGGTAGCATTATAAGATGATCTCTCACTAAATTTCAAGGTATAAGTGTTCTCCCTGAGTATGCACCGTTGCTACAGTTCATCATGCCGAGACACCACGCGATCATCGGGTGTGATAAGCTATACATTCACATACAATAGGTGCAAGCCAGTTTTGCACACGTGGAATACTCGGGTTAAACTTGACGAGCCTAGCATATGCAGATATGGCTTCGGAACACTCGAGACCGAAAGGTCGAGCGTGAATCATATAGTAGATATGATCAACATAGTGATGTTCACCATTGAAAACTACTCCATCTCGTGTGATGATCGGACATGGTTTAGTTGATATGGATCACGTAATCACTTAGATGATTAGAGAGATGTCTATATAAGTGGGACTTCTTAAGTAATTTGATTAATTGAACTTTAATTTATCATGAACTTAGTACCTGATAGTATTTTGCATGTCTATGTTGTTGTAGATAGATGGCCCGTGTTGTTGTTCCGTTGAATTTTAATGCGTTCCTAGAGAAAGCTAAGTTGAAAGATGATGGTAGCAACTACACGAACTGGGTCCGTAACTTGAGAATTATCCCCATTGCTGCTCAGAAGAATTACGTCCTGGAAGCACCGCTAGGTGACAAACCCTCTACAGGAGCAACGCCAGATGTTATGAACACCTGGCAGAGCAAAGCTGATGACTACTCGATAGTGCAGTGTGCCATGCTTTACGGCTTAGAACCGGGACTTCAACGATGTTTTGAACGTCATGGAGCATATGAGATGTTCTGGGAGTTGAAGTTAATATTTCAAGCAAATGCCCGGATTGAGAGATATGAAGTCTCCAATAAGTTCTATAGCTGCAAAATGGAGGAGAATAGTTCTGTCAGTGAACATATACTCAGAATGTCTGGGTACCACAACCACTTGACTCAACTGGGAGTTAATTTTCTTGATGATAGTGTCATTGACAGAGTTCTTCAATCACTGCCACCAAGCTACAAGAGCTTCGTGATGAACTATAATATGCAAGAGATGGATAAGACGATTCCTGAGCTCTTTGCAATGCTAAAGGTCGCGGAGGTAGAAATCAAGAAGGAGCATCAAGTGTTGATGGTCAACAAGACCACCAGTTTCAAGAAAAAGGGCAAAGGGAAGAAGGGGAACTTCAAGAAGAACAGCAAGCCAGTTGCTGCTCAAGTGAAGAAACCCAAGTCTGGACCGAAGCCTGAGATTGAGTGCTTCTACTGCAAAGGAACTGGTCACTGGAAACGGAACTGCCCCAAGAATTTGGCGGAGAAGAAGGATGGCAAAGTGAAAGGTATATTTGATATACATGTTATTGATGTGTATCTTACTAATGCTCGCAGCAGTTCCTGGGTATTTGATACTGGTTCAGTTGCTAACATTTGCAACTCGAAATAGGGGCTACGAATTAAGCGAAGATTGGCTAAGGACGAGGTGACGATGCGCATGGGAAATGGTTCCAAAGTCGATGTGATCGCCGTAGGCACGCTACCTCTACATCTACCTTTGGGATTAGTTTTAGACCTAAATAATTGTTATTTGGTGTCTGCGTTCAGCATGAACATTATATCTGGATCTTCTTTGATGCGAGATGGTTATTCCTTTAAATCAGAGAATAATGGTTGTTCTATTTATATGAGTAATATCTTTTATGGTCATGCACCCCAGATGAGTGGTCTATTTTTACTAAACCTTGATAGTAGTGATACACATGTTCATAGTATTGAAGCCAAAAGATGCAGAGTTGATAATGATAGTGCAAGTTATTTGTGGCACTGCCGTTTAGGTCATATTGGTGTAAAACGCATGAAGAAACTCCATTCTGATGGAATTCTGGAATCACTTGATTATGAATCACTTGGTACTTGAGAACCATGCCTCATGGGCAAGATGACTAAAACTCCATTCTCCGGGACAATGGAGCGAGCAACGGCGTTATTGGAAATCATACATACAAATGTATGTGGTCCAATGAACATTGAAACTTGCGGCGGATATCGTTATTTTCTCACCTTCACACATGATTTGAGTAGATATGGGTATATCTACTTGATGAAGCATAAGTCTAACACATTTGAAAAGTTCAAAGAATTTCAGAGTGAAGTGGAAAATCATCGTAACAAGAAAATCAAGTTTCTAGTATCTGATCGTGGAGGGGAATATTTTAGTTATGAGTTTGGACTTCATTTGAAACAATGCGAATAGTTTCGCAACTCACGCCACCTGGAACACCACAGTGTAATGGTGTGTCTGAGCGTCGTTATCGTACTTTACTAGATATGGTACGATCTATGATGTCTCTCACTGATTTACCGCTATCATTTTGGGGTTACGCTTTAGAGACAACTGCATTCACATTAAATATGGCACCATCTAAATCCGTCGAGACGACACCTTATGAACTATGGTTTGGCAAGAAACCCAAGTTGTCGTTTCTTAAAGTTTGGGGCTGCGATGCTTATGTGAAAAAGCTTCAACCTGATAAGCTCAAACCCAAATCGAAGAAATGTGTCTTCCTAGGATACCCAAAGGAGACTGTTGGGTACACCTTCTATCATAGATCCGAAGGCAAGATATTCATTGCTAAGAATGGATTCTTTCTAGAGAAGGAGTTTCTCTCGAAAGAAGTGAGTGGGAGGAAAGTAGAACTTGACGAGGTAACTGTACCTTCTCCCTTATTGGAAAGTAGTTCATCACTGAAATCAGTTCCAGTGATTCCTACACTAGTAAGTGAGGAAGCTAATGATGATGATCATGAAACTTCTGATCAAGTTACTACCAAACCTCGTAGGTCAACCAGAGTAAGATCCGCACCAGAGTGGTACGGTAATCCTGTTCTGCAAGTCATGTTACTTGACCATGACGAACCTACGAACTATGAGGAAGCGATGATGAGCCCAGACTCTGCAAAATGGCTTGAAGCCATGAAATCTGAGATGGGATCCATGTATGAGAACAAAGTGTTGACTTTGGTTGACTTGCCTGATGATCGGCAGACCATAGATAATAAATGGATCTTCAAGAAGAAGACTGACGATGACGGTAATGTTACTATCTACAAAGCTCAACTTGTTGCGAAAGGTTTTCGACAAGTTCAAGGAGTTGACTACGATGAGACCTTCTCACCCGTAGCGATGCTTAAGTCCGTCCGAATCATGTTAGCAATTGCCGCATTTTATGATAATGAAATTTGGCAAATGGATGTCAAAACTGCATTCCTTAATGTATGCCTTAAAGAAGAGTTGTATACGATGCAACCAGAAGGTTTTGTCGATCCAAAAGGTGCTAACAAAGTGTGCAAGCTCCAGCGATCCATTTATGGACTGGTGCAAGCCTCTCGGAGTTGGAATATACGTTTTGATTGTGTGATCAAAGCATATGGTTTTATACAGACTTTTGGAGAAGCCTGTATTTACAAGAAAGTGAGTGGGAGTGAGGGAGTCCTGGATTAGGGGGTCTCCGGACAGTTGTGCTATATCCTTTGGCCGAACTGTTAGACTATGAAGATACGAGATTGAAGACTTCATCCCGTGTCCGGATGGGACTCTACTTGGCGTGGAAGGCAAGCTAGGCAATACGGATATGTATATCTCCTCCTTTGTAACCGACCTTGTGTAACCCTAGCCCCCTCTGGTGTCTATATAAACCGGAGAGTTTTAGTCCGTAGGACAACATAAAATCATACTATAGGCTAGCTCCTAGGGTTTAGCCTCTTTGATCTCGTGGTAGATCAACTCTTGTAATACTCATATCATCAAGAACAATCAAGCAGGACGTAGGGTATTACCTCCATCAAGAGGGCCCGAACCTGGGTAAACATCGTGTCTCCTGCCTCCTGTTACCATCCGCCTTAGACGCACAGTTCGGGACCCCCTACCCGAGAGCTGCCGATTTTGACACCGACAGGGAGCTCCGTAGCATTTCTGATATTATATGTAGATGACATATTGTTGATCGGAAATTATACTAAATTTCTGAATAGCATAAAAGGATACTTGAATAAGAATTTTTCAATGAAAGACCCCGGTGAAGCTGCTTATATATTGGGCATCAAGATCTATAGAGATAGATCAAGACGCTTGATTGGACTTCCAGAAAGCACATACTGCGGGCCAATTCGCTTGGCCATCTGGAGCGGATCGAAAGCTACGCCCCTGGCCTTCAGGTCAGATTTGGAAACTTGAACTACACGGCCGACACCCGTGGAGACTTGATCTTCGACGGATTTGAGCCCATGCGGGACGCGTCGTACAGTCACGACGAGCAAGACGTAACTCTACTGTCGGACAGTGTTCGGGAGATTGCATCCACAGCTACTCCGGCCGTTAATCCGGAGCAAATCGCATCATCCGAGAGAGGAGGGATAGACCCCTCCATGGAGGCCGCACTCTCAGCAGATAATAACTTCACCCCTTTCGAGAGCCGCGTCGCCGAACCACTGGATTTATCCCCGGCCACAGACTCCGAGCCGCTCACATCCGTGGCCGTCGAATCCGAATGGGCGCCGATCATGGAGTTCACCTCCGCGGATATCTTTCAGCACTGACCTTTCGGAGATGTGCTAAATTCATTAAAGTCTCTCTCCCTGACAGGAGAACCTTGGCCGAACTATGTCCGGCTAGAATGGGATGCGGACGATGAAGAAATTCGCTGCCCACCCACCACCCACTTAGTAGCCACTGTCGATGACTTAACCGACATGCTCGACTTCGACCCCGAAGACATCGATGGTATGGAAGACGATGCAGGAGATGAACCGGAACCACTGCCCACAGGGCGCTGGACCGCTACTTCATCACATGACGTGTACATGGTGGATGCACCCAGAGAGGCAATGGCGAAGAGACAGTGGAGGATGCACCCTCCAAGCAACCCAAGTGCCGACGTCAGCGGCGCCGCTCTAAGTCCCTCCATAGCAAAAACAGCGATAACAGCGCAAGAGGAAATAATAGTCCACGCGACTCCGGAAGAAACGACAACTGCACCACCCCGGTGGCAGAACACGATGTAGGATCGAAAGTATGTCTAGAGGGGGGTGATTAGACAACTTGACCAAATAAAAACTTAACCTTTTCCCAATTTTAGTTCTTGGCAGATTTTAGCTAATTTAGGAAAGTCAAGCAATCATCACATAATTCAAGTAAGCATGCAAAGAGTATATAGGCAGTGGAAAGTAAAGCATGCAACTTGCAAGAATGTAAAGGGAAGGGTTTGGAGAATTCAAACGCAATTGGAGACACAGATGTTTTTCCCGTGGTTCGGATAGGTGGTGCTATCCTACATCCACGTTGATGGAGACTTCAACCCACGAAGGGTAACGGTTGCGCGAGTCCACACAGGGCTCCACCCAAGGGTAACAGTTGTGCGAGTCCACACAGGGCTCCACCCACGAAGGGTCCACGAAGAAGTAACCACCCACAAAGGGTCCACGAAGAAGCAACCTTGTCTATCCCACCATGGCCATCGCCCACACAGGACTTGCCTCACTAGCGGTAGATCTTCACGAAGTAGGCGATCTCCTTGCCCTTACAAACTCCTTGGTTCAACTCCACAATCTTGTCGGAGGCTCCCAAGTGACACCTAGACAATCTAGGAGACACCACTCTCCAAGAAGTAACAAATGGTGTGTAGGTAATGAACTCCTTGCTCTTGTGCTTCAAATGATAGTCTCCCCAACACTCAACTCTCTCTCATAGGATTTGGATTTGGTGGAAAGAAAATTTGAGTGGAAAGCAACTTGGGAAGGCTAGAGATCAAGATTCATATGGTAGGAATGGAATGTCTTGGTCTCAACACATGAGCAGGTGGTTCTCTCTCAGAACATATGAGTTGGAATGGTGTATGTGTTCTGATGTCTCTCTCCACGAATGAAGAGGAGGTTGAGGGGTATATATAGCCTCCACACAAAATCCAACCGTTACACACAGTTTTCCAATCTCGGTGGGACCGAATCAACAAACCCGATCGGACCGAAAATGTAAACCTAGTGACTGTTAGAGATTTTCGGTGGGACTGACATGCAAGTCGGTAGGACCGATATGGTTAGGGTTTGGGCATAACGTAATCTCGGTGAGATCGATTACACAAACTCGGTGAGACCGAATTTGGTAATTAGCTAACCAGAGAGTTGGTCAGGCAAACTTGGTGGGACCGATTTGCTCTTTCGGTGAGACCGAAAAGTTACAAAGGGGAAACACTGAATTTACATTGCAATCTCGGTGGGACCGATTCGCTCTTTCGGTGAGACCGAAAAGTTACGAAAGGGAAACAGAGAGTTTGCAACCCCATCTCGGTGAGACCGAGATCCCTATCGGTAGAACCGAATTGCTAGGGTTTGGCAGTGGCTTATGACAAGTGAAACTCGGTGGCGCCGGATAGGAAGAATCGGTAGGACCGAGTTTGGCTTAGGGTTTAGGTCATATGTGGATATGGGAAAGTAGTTGAGGGTTTTTGGAGCATATCACTAAGCACATGAAGCAAGAGGCTCATTATGCAACACCTCATCCCTCCTTGATAGTATTGGCTTTTCCTAAAGACTCAATGTGATCTTGGATCACTAAAATATAAAATGAAGAGTCTTGAGCTTTTGACCTTGAGCCAATCCTTTTTCCTTAGCATTTTGAGGGTTCCACTTTCACATCCATGCCATGCCAATCATTGAGCTTTCCTGAAATAATCATCTTGGAATAGCATTAGCTCAATGAGCTATATGTTGTTATGAATTACCAAAACCACCTAGGGATAGTTGCACTTTCAATCTCCCCCTTTTTGGTAATTGATGACAACATATAGATCAAAGCTTCGACAAATGATAATAAGCATGAAATATATCGTCGCTTTGAGAAGTATGTGATAAGTAAGAGCTCCCCCTAAATTTGTGCATATTTAAAATTTGCTTTGGACTACAAATGCACAAGGAGTTAGAGTCATGGGTTACTCTTCCATGTCACATACATCTTGGTGGAGCGCTTAAAATGATAAGAATGAAATACATGCACTCATCACCAAGAATAGTGAAAGATCACATAAGATAGATAAGATAATAGCATTAAGCAAGCATTAAGTGTAGCTTATGATCAAACACATGATCATCAATGTCTCACAAATAATGACGTAGTATCTCAAGCACTCAAAAGCAAACAAGTTCGAAAAACCACCAAATAAAGCAAGAGAGAAAAGCAACACTCTCTCTCTCGAAGCCTATGATCTATACATCTTCTCCCCCTTTGGCAACAAGTTACCAAAAAGTTCCTAGAAAATGCATAGTGCTAGATCGACGCTCAGGCTCGATCTTCTGGTGGTGGTGGAGTCCGGATCACTCCAAGGACGAAGGCTTCGGTAGACGCTGAAGTAGACGCTGGAGTTGGAGCTGAAGTAGATGCTGGAGCTGGTGGAACTGAGGCTGTAGCTGGTGCTGAAGTGGTGGCTCTGGTGTCAGCAACTGGCACGGCAGATGACCTCGGGCCTCATGGCACTCTGGCAAAGGCATGAGTGGTAGTCCTGTCTCTCCTCTCTTGCATGTCCTCCTGGAGATGCTCCACTGCAGACTGAACTTCCGTTACTTTGACATCCAAGTCATAGAACTTCTGTTCCATGATTCTCTCTAGGCTCTGCTAATTCTGAGTGAGGGTGGCCAGACTTTGCTCAATCCTTAGCGTGGATGCAATCAAGTAACCAAGCTGCTCTTGTTTAGTCTTCAAGAAATACTCAGATGCCTCCTCTTGAGTTGGCATCTTGGCAGCTTTCTCCTTTCTTGCCTTCTCCTTCTTTGCTTGTGCTTGAACTGATGATGGCTCATTCTCAGTCATGACCACTTGGTTATCCTCAAAATCTGGACGGATGGGCAGGTGTTCCTTGTCCAATAAGTATATGCCTGTGCCCATCTTAGAGTTGATGAGCTCCTGGATCTGAGGGGCATATCCGCAACTCCTCTTCTGATCTGCTACAGTCCTTTTGATAGTTTCCACTATGAGGCTCATCACCTTGAACTTCTGAGGCACATCAAATACATGTAGCAAGTTGATCGCATGGCCTCTGATCATCTTGTGATCACCTGACTTGGGCAACAAGGTGTGCCTCAAGATCCAATTGATGGTTGGCAGTCCTGACAGAAGATAGTGCACTGAGCCAAATTTAAAAGTGTCAAGTGCCTCATTTGGAATTTCCTTATACATATTGGACATGGAATTGTGGTCCATTTTCTTCTTGGCATATATGTCCAAGTCATCATCATGCTCCTCTGGGGCATTAATGAGTTGTGCCCACTCAGCCACTGTAGATTGGTACCTTGTACCCTCAGACATCCATGTGATCTTTCCATCTGGGTAAAAGTGTGCCGTGGAGTAGAATTGCATGATCAGTTCCTCGTTCCACTTTGTGAGCTTCTGCCCAACAAAGTCAGCAACTCCACAAGCACTAAAGCTGTCATATACTCCAGGGTAGTGTTCCTCCTTCTCCCTCATGTAGGTCCAGTCGACCCATCTAATGTCACAGACAATGGGCTTCTTATCTAGCAGCACTGTCTCATAGAAATCTTGCTGTTCCTTGGTGTGAAATCTGTAATCCACGACAGTCCTTCTCCTTGAAGCATACAGATCTGCTTCTCTCCACTTCCTCAGCCCTGAATCTCTCCTGAGCTTCATGTCCTCAGCCACAGGATGAGCATCGTTGTGGTCTGGCATCTTGGGCTTGAGCTTTCTCAGAACATTCTCTTCCTCTTCTTCAGCAACAGTCTCAGGCACTGGGGCCTTGTTCTTCTCAGCTGCAGGAATGCTTCTTGTATTCCTCTTGGGTGCAGACTTGGGCTTGGAGGCAGCTTTTGGCTTAGATGAAGTAGCCCCTGATCTTATGGCATCACCCATCAGCTTGGGTGCCTTGGGTGCTGGTGCAGCTACCTCTTCTTCCTCTTCCTCTTCCATGATGGAAGCCTTTCCTAGCACTCTGGCTACGGTCTTCTTGACCCTTTCCTTCCTCTTCTTGCCTTCTACAGCAACTGGCTCTTGGGGAGTGGGCTTCTCAGTTGAGGCTCTTGCCTTTGACATGGGCTGCCTGCCTGCTGGCCTTTTGATCTTTAGGCCTGGCTTTGCGCCTTGAGCTGGCTCAACTCTCCTGGAAGTGGCCTCTTCCTCTTCCACATAGTCTTCATCTTCGGAGTCTGAAGTTCTCTTCTTCCTCTGTCTCGTGGCAGCCTTTGGCAAGTTGCTAGGGGTACTCCTGCTGCCCTCATCTAAAGAACTTGAGGGACTAGTGCCCTCACTCATGTGCACCTGCTGCTCTGACATGTTCTGGCTATCACTTTGATCAGACATGCTGCAAACTCTGACTGCTGACCCTGTGAATAGGTTATAGATGAGATAGAGTGGATGAGCATCACAAAATGCAGAGATTTTTTTTTTGCAAAAGAATGATCCAAAAAAACTTAGTTTTAGTTTCCCACTGAAATCATCTCGGATCTACCGATTTTTAAACTCGGTGATACCGAAGCAGTTTTGGAGTCTAAACTAGTGAACTCGGTTGGACCGAGTCATAGTTCGGTGGCACCGAGACTGCTAGGGTTTCACAGAGTTCCAAAATCGGTCACACCGATAAGTAATTCTCGGTCAGACCGAGTCTCACTTGTGCAATGGCATAAGCCAAATTGGTGGGATCGAGTTTTTCAACTCGGTGGGTCCGAGATGGTTTCGGCAGAAACCTAAACCTAGAATTTTCGAATCAAACCTAATCTATGAGTTCATTGACTGGATAGAAGTTTATCAAACGTGGCTAGAATCAATATGATCACAATGTACTAGGAATCAGATTGGGGAATAGCACAAAGATCGAGTCCATACCCTAGTTCGGCGGAGACTCGCTACGGCGGCAACAGCGGGGTAGATTCCCGTTGACGGCGACGGAGACTAGCGACTGGAGGCGGCTGGCGGCGAGAAGATGATCCGAAGACCACGAGGGCAGAGAAGGCTATCGCGCGGGCGAAGGGGTTCGGAGAAATTTCCAAAAAATTTCCCGTGAATATATATAGCCCGACCCTGTCGGTGTGACCGAGTGGAACAACTTGGTGGCACCGAGATTCATAACTGCAGGTAGTTACTGAAACTCGGTGTGACCGAAATGTTCAAATCGGTTGCACCGAGATTGAAAACCTAGATCAACTTAATGATCTCGGTAGGACCGAAAGTGGGGTATCGGTCAGACCGAGAATCATAAAGAGGTTTTGTAAGTTTAAGTCTATGCCGAATCGGGGACTCTGAGCGCTCCTCACACAGAGTGGTTCGAATCTGACTTGATCAAATTTTGTGATGCAGCATGAATAGAGTTTGAGACGAGAAAAGCATAGATAGCTAGAGGAGGTTCTTAGGCATTCTTGTCCATCCACTTGGCAAAAGAAATAAAACCAAACAATCAAAACAACAAGTGGATGTCCTCGAATGAGTAAAATATGCAACCAGCATGCTCACACAATAAGATGGCAAATGAAATATGTGGCAAGGCATGCACAACCAATTCTAGCATCTATCAAGCAATTTGCGATGACAAGGTCATCTATATATGAGTATATTGACTTAGGAGTCAAGTGAGAGCACTTGATCATAGGTCATACTCATCGTTTAAGCTCAAGTGGGGTTACCACTTTTACATAAAGCATTGTTGTGTTCACATCTTTAGAGTTGCTTTAGCTCAAGTCTTAGAGTAAAGCTCCCCCTAGATGTGATATCCCCCCTAAGAGGGATGAACTAACCTTGGGTTTTGTCGATGATGACTTCATGTAGATGTTGAAGATGTGGATGCTCAATGTTGATGTAGATCACTTGGAGCTATCCATTTGAGTGAATTGCACTTTCAATACCTACATGGGTTAGTCCCACAAGGAACAAACAAGGATATCCATAGACATAGAGTGATGCACACACAAGATGATGTCCATGAAAACTTTTAGGTTACCTTGTCCCTTGTCTTACCAACAAGAGGGTTTGTGACTCCTTGAACTAGTGCAAGATGTGGAAGTTGATTGCACTTGTTCTTGCCAAAATGATAAGAGTGAAGTATGTTGGCGGAGTCACCCTCAAGAACTCTCTAGTTCTTCTTCTTTTGGATCCACATCATCTTGATGGGAATCCTTGGAGTTGTAGTCGTACTTGATGAAGTGGAACTTGAAGTAGTCTTGGGAATCCACTTGACTAAGGTCTTAGGAGCTTCTTCAAATGCGTCAATTTCCTCTTGAAGCTTGTCCTTGCCTTTTTGCTTGTAGTCTTGTGGTGGAAGATCATCTTGAGCTTGTGTCCCCTTGAAAGAAGTATCATACTTCTCTTGTTGAGGAACAAACTTTGTCTTGGGGTATTGATCTTCTTCCCACTCAACTCCATTGGCATTGAACTTTCGTTCAAAACCAACACCTTGATTCTTCCGGTGCATTCCTTGCTTGCGCACAATTTCCTCGAATTGCTTACTCCCGGCAAGGCTTTTGTACACTCCTTTCTCTATAATTCCCTTCAATAAACTATTTTCTTGCTCAAGTGTAACTTGGCTAAGAGAATCATTAGTGGAATCAAGAGAACTACTAGAAGCAACAATATTGGATTTAGCATGATCATTGTTACTGCTAGAGGAAGAATCTTTCTTGTTCTTGTTACTAGACTTGACTTGAGGCATGTAAGTGGATAAGAGTAAACGCTTGGCAATGTAAGAAGAACTTTTCTTGCGGAGATCATCATTGATTGCTTTTAAGAACTCATGCTCTTGCTCAAGATTGAGCTTTTCAAAGCGTAATTTCTCATGAGCTCTTAAAAGTTCTCGATGATCTTCGAAGATAGTTTCATGAGCTAACTTAAGAGTGTTTAGTTCTTTAGTTAGAGCCTCAATCTTCTCCTTATCATTGTCATTCGTTTTATCTTGATTAGCATGTTAATTGACGTTTCATCATAGTATTCATCACTAGAGTTGTCAACAAGCAAATCATCACCTAACAAGTCATCTTCATCACTATTGAAATCAACATACTCGGGGTGTGTTACCTTAGGACCTTTGGCCATGAAGCATCTTCCAATTCCTTCATTTGGTGAGTCAAATATGTCGTAGGAGTTGGTTGACACAAGTGCTAGACCGGCAACACCTTCATCTTGAGTATCTTCGGAGTCGGAGTGATAACTTCTCTCGGAGTGGCTGTCGGAGTCGGAGCCGGATACCCATTCACCAACATGAGCTTGATGTCTTCGTCTTGTGTAGCTCCTTGATGATTTTTCCTTCCTTTCCGAATCCTTGCTTCTCCGTGAGTATCTTCGTTCATAACGATCATCTCTACTCCTTCTCTCTCTTGGTGGTGATTCTTTGCTTCTTCTTCTTGGAGAATCTTCTCTTCTCTTGTAGGGAGCCGTACACTCATTGGAATAGTGTCCGGGTCTTCCACAATTGTAGCAGTTTCGCTCTCGACTAGAAGATCTTTTGTCATTGTAGGACCTTGACTTGAAGCTTCTATCTTTGCTTCTACTCTTGTAGAACTTGTTGAAGTTCTTCACCATTAAGCTCAATTCTTCATTGAAGTCTTGTTTCTCACTTGATGATGTAGGGGCTTCACATGAGGCTTTATAGGCACCACTTGATTTGTTGTGAAGTTCCTCTTTATCCTTAAGTGACATCTCATGAGCAACAATTCTTCCAATCACCTCCGTTGGCTTGAGATCTTTGTAATTGGGCATCATTTGGATCAATGTGCACACGGTATCATATTTTCCATCCAAGGCTCTTAGAATCTTCTTGATGATGAATCTGTCGGTCATCTCTTCACTTCCTAAGCCGGCAATCTCATTTGTGATGAGAGCAAGCCTAGAGTACATTTCAGCGACACCTTCACCATCCTTCATCTTGAACTTGTCAAGTTGGCTTTGAAGCACATCCAACTTGGATTCCTTGACGGAGTCGGTACCTTCGTGCATATCAATCAAAGTGTCCCAAATTTCCTTCGCATTCTCAAGACGGCTGATTTTGTTGAATTCTTCGGGGCACAATCCGTTGAAGAGAATATCACAAGCTTGAGCATTGTATTGCAACATCTTCAACTCATCCGCGGTAGCTTCACGGTTTGGTTCTCTCCCATCAAAGAAGTCACCTTGCAAACCAACACACACAATAGCCCAAACGGCGGGGTTATGTCCAAGAATATGCATTTTCATTTTATGCTTCCAACTAGCAAAATTAGTACCATCAAAGTAGGGACCTCTACGGTGATAATTTCCCTCGCTAGACGCCATACTCTCCTAGGTTGTGAAACCAAGGCTATGACCACCAAAGCTATGGAGATCAAAGCAAATGGAGACCAAAGCTCTGATACCACTTGTAGGATCGAAAGTATGTCTAGAGGGGGGGTGATTAGACTACTTGACCAAATAAAAACTTAACCTTTTCCCAATTTTAGTTCTTGGCAGATTTTAGCTATTTTAGGACAAGTCAAGCAATCATCACATAATTCAAGCAAGCATGCAAAGAGTATATAGGCAGCGGAAAGTAAAGCATGCAACTTGCAAGAATGTAAAGGGAAGGGTTTGGAGAATTCAAACGCAATTGGAGACACGGATGTTTTTCCCGTGGTTCGGATAGGTGGTGCTATCCTACATCCACGTTGATGGAGACTTCAACCCACGAAGGGTAACGGTTGCGCGAGTCCACACAGGGCTCCACCCAAGGGTAACGGTTGCGCGAGTCCACACAGGGCTCCACCCACGAAGGGTCCACGAAGAAGCAACCACCCACAAAGGGTCCACGAAGAAGCAACCTTGTCTATCCCACCATGGCCATCGCCCACACAGGACTTGCCTCACTAGCGGTAGATCTTCACGAAGTAGGCGATCTCCTTGCCCTTACAAACTCCTTGGTTCAACTCCACAATCTTGTCGGAGGCTCCCAAGTGACACCTAGCCAATCTAGGAGACACCACTCTCCAAGAAGTAACAAATGGTGTGTAGGTAATGAACTCCTTGCTCTTGTGCTTCAAATGATAGTCTCCCCAACACTCAACTCTCTCTCATAGGATTTGGATTTGGTGGAAAGAAGATTTGAGTGGAAAGCAACTTGGGAAGGCTAGAGATCAAGATTCATATGGTAGGAATGGAATGTCTTGGTCTCAACACATGAGTAGGCGGTTCTCTCTCAGAACATAAGAGTTGGAATGGTGTATGTGTTCTGATGGCTCTCTCCATGAATGAAGAGGAGGTGGAGGGGTATATATAGCCTCCACACAAAATCCAACCGTTACACACAGTTTTCCAATCTCGGTGGGACCGAATCAACAAACTCGGTCGGACCGAAAATGTAAACCTAGTGACCGTTAGAGATTTTCGGTGGGACTGACATGCAACTCGGTAGGACCGATATGGTTAGGGTTTGGGCATAACGTAATCTCGGTGAGACCGATTACACAAACTCGGTGAGACCGAATTTGGTAATTAGCTAACCAGAGAGTTGGTCAGGCAAACTCGGTGGGACCGATTTGCTCTTTCGGTGAGACCGAAAAGTTACAAAGGGGAAACATTGAATTTACATTGCAATCTCGGTGGGACCGATTCGCTCTTTCGGTGAGACCGAAAAGTTACGAAAGGGAAACAGAGAGTTTGCAACCCCATCTCGGTGAGACCGAGATCCCTATCGGTAGAACCGAATTGCTAGGGTTTGGCAGTGGCTTATGACAAGTGAAACTCGGTGGCGCCGGATAGGAAGAATCGGTAGGACCGAGTTTGGCTTAGGGTTTAGGTCATATGTGGATATGGGAAAGTAGTTGAGGGTTTTTGGAGCATATCACTAAGCACATGAAGCAAGAGGCTCATTAAGTAACACCTCATCCCTCCTTGATAGTATTGGCTTTTCCTAAAGACTCAATGTGATCTTGGATCACTAAAATATAAAATGAAGAGTCTTGAGCTTTTGAGCTTGAGCCAATCCTTTTTCCTTAGCATTTTGAGGGTTCCACTTTCACATCCATGCCATGCCAATCATTGAGCTTTCCTGAAATAATCATCTTGGAATAGCATTAGCTCAATGAGCTATATGTTGTTATGAATTACCAAAACCACCTAGGGATAGTTGCACTTTCACACGATCAAGATGCAAACTGCAAACATAGTACGGATCCGACGTCCGAACACGATGATGCCAATGATAAGCCTCATCAATCCCCGTCTAGGGAAGAAAACAGTCCGGACGAAGATGCACACATCATCCTAGAAACACACTTGGAGCAAGAGAACCTCCGCAGAAGGCTTATTGCGACAGCGAGGAGCCTGAAGAAACAGAAGCAAAGGCTCAAGGTCGCACAAGATACGCTCAATAGCAAGTGGAACAAAGTAACAAAGTATGGTGGAAGTTACCATAAAAATAGCTATCCAAAGCGCAAGCTATTACCGGAATTCGACGATGAGGCCTTAGAGCCCATACAGCCGAAAAGTGATACGGCCAACCGGCCGGATCCACCACCCTGTGAACACGATAGAGCGGCTAACAAAGTCGTGCATAAGTCAACACACGATCTACGTGAGAACTTGCGTCAAAAATCCGACGCGACCAAATCTATCTATGGATCTAGGAAGTGCGCTACGATACACAACCAACACCAAATACTACGACTGTCCGAACACCATGGAGCATCCCAATACAGGGGTGCCACACACCCCTTATGTTTCACTTATGAGGTGCTGGATCACGAATTCCCGGAGGGATTCAGACCGGTGAACATAGAGGCGTATGACGGAACCACAAACCCTGGAGTTTGGATACAGGACTTCATCCTGCATATTCATATGGCTCGTGGAGACGATCTCCATGCCATTAAATACTTGCCCCTCAAGCTTAAAGGGCCAGCTCGGCACTGGCTGAAAAGCCTCCTCGAAAACTCAATTGGAAGTTGGGAGGAGCTCGAGGACGCTTTTCGGTCCAATTTTCAAGGGACTTATGTCCGACCTCCGGATGCAGGCGATTTAAGTCATATAATCCAACAGTCCGGAGAGTCCGGCCGAAAGATTTGGAACTGGTTCCTCACCAAGAAGAACCAAATCGTCGACTGTCCGGACGCCGAAGCCTTAGCATCTTTTAAACACAACGTCCGAGACAAATGGCTAGCCAGACACCTCGGTTAAGAAAAACCGAGAACAATGGCAGCCCTAACAAGCCTCATGACCCGCTTTTGCGTGGGCAAGGACAGCTGGTTGGCCCGTAGCAGCACCAGCGACCCAAGCACATCCGAAGTCAGAGATGGCGATGGTAAACCACGATGCAACAAAAACAAGCGTCGAAATAAAGAAGGTACCCCAGATAACACGACGGTAAATGCCGGATTCAGGGGCTCCCAACCAGGTCAACGGAAAAAGCCTTTCAAAGGCAGCAGAGAAGGACAATCTAGCCTAAACAAAATTCTTGACAAACTCTGTTAGATTCACGGCACCCCACACATACCTGCAAATCATACCCCCCCGAGAATGCTGGGTCTGCAAGCAGGCCTGTAAGCTAAACGCCGAACACAAAGGGGAAGAGACACTAAACAAAGATGAGGATGAACCTCGCCATAAAAACGCCGGAGGACAGAAAAAGTTCCCACCAGAGGTTAAAACAGTAAACGTGATCCATGTGACAAAGAGGAGAAGCAATCATAGACTCCGATGCACACGCGCCATAGAGCCCGTCACCCCTAGGTTCAACCCCTGGTTGGCCTGCCCGATCACTTTTGATTGTAGGGATCACGTTACAAACATCCGACGCGAAAGACTGACGGCCTTGGTGTTAGACCCAATAATAAATGGGTACCATTTCACACGGGTCCTCATGGATGGCGGCAGTGATCTAAATCTGATATATCAGGACACAGTCCGCAAAATGGGGATAGACCCGACACAAATAAGCTACAGTAATACTACCTTCAAGGGAGTAATACCAGGCCAAGAGGCCCGCTATACGGGCTCTCTACTACTAGAGGTGGTATTCGGTCCTCCCGATAACTTCCAAAGCGAAACGTTAACTTTTCACATCGCTCCCTTCCTAAGTGATTATCAAGTACTACTCGGAAGGGCAGCTTTCGCTCGTTTTAACGCAATACAGCATTATGCTTTTCACAAGCTCAAGATGCCTGGTCCACATGGCATCATCATAGTTAGAGGAAATACTGAACGTTTTTATGTACGGAAGAGGACGCGACGGCTCTAACAGCCGCGAACTAGACGGCCTTACCAACCAGAAAAAATGGCAGGTCATCAAGACCACAGACACGGTTAAACGAATCCGGCGTTCCATCATATATACATGAGATTGGTTTTCGAACCCTCATAAAACGATACCAGGGGCTTCCCGCATGTAATCAGGGCCAGCCCGGCTCAACTAGGCTTCTCTTGAATTTTGATAGTTCATTGACAATAACCAATTCTTCATTTTGGCACGGCAACTTTCACCTAAGTCCTTTCCTTTTGCAGATGACAAACGTGCTACACCCGTCCAGGACACGGCACAACGGAGACACAGGCGTAGACATGCAGCAGGGGCCCGCCCAAAGGTTTGTTTTTAGATTAAGACCCTGCGTAAACCTTTTTTACTGGCTCTTGTTGCTCACATCCTCTGGATACTCCACACAACCGAGAAGGATGCTGGTGTTATTGGCATGTGGCCACGCCAGAATTTTGCACGTACCTGGACATATGGGGTTTCTTATTAAGGGCATTGTTTAGCCCGGTATATGTTATAAAGACCAACACCTTAGGGAGTGTTCGGCATCGCGAGTTTGGCCCTATATGCTTTAGCCCCGAATCATGTCTTTGGTCAAATGTTGGGTTTTCCCGGCTCCCACGTTTTGGTACCTTACGTTCCGTTATATCGGCTAAGGTAGCACTGGGAGAACTGCTGCGATTGTGCCCTGGTTCATCCGGGTGAGCACCTCAGTACAGAAAGCCGAAAACTGACTGTCATTATATAGCGAGAGACTGGTCAACCACTCGATGACTCATCGGAATCTTCGGGATTCCTCCGCATTAACGAAGGGCCATTTTCCGGTCATGTATGTACGCGACCCGTATTCGGACCAGCGCAGAAGTACCAGGGGCTATACAGTAGCCCCACTGTCAAACTCCTATGGCTAAGTGAAAGTGTTAAAGCAATATAGTCCGATTGCCTCGTTCGTTGCGCTATCACCTCCTTAACGGACCAAGACATTGGATCAAGTGTGGATATGCATCTTTTGCGAACACCCACGCATTATATGCGTGGGGGCGGAAGCCGACGACTGCAAACTTCAAGGTTATACACATGTATACATAAACGGCCGCACAAGAGGCATCATAGTACTTTCGGGAAAAAGTATAAATACATCCTTGATAATTCAGTAAAACATTGTTTGTACAATGGGAATACATGTCACTGGAAAATAATATTCTTCGAGCACTGAGCCTCTATCGAACGAGCGCCTTCAAGAAGTTCTTCAAAGTAGTGCTCGGCAGCCACTCGGCCTACGGCCGAACCCTGTGTCACAATAGTGGTGGCCTCCATCTCTGCCCAGTATGTCTTGACACGGGCAAAGGCCATCCGCGCACCTTCTATGCACGCCGATCTCTTTACATCATCGATGCATGGAACGGCAGCAAGGGATTATTGCACTAAGCTAAAGTAGCTATTCGGCCTTGGTCCTCCCGGCCACAGGTGATCCACAACGGACCTCATGGCAAGTCCGGACAACCTATGGAGCTCGGCCCAGTCGGCCAATTGCTCATTCAACAGCAGCGGACAGACTGGAGCGTGAAACTATGACCAGAACAGCTTTTCCACTTCGGGACCTTTCTGATCCTTGAAGTACTCGGCCGCATCAGCAGCTCTTGCAGCCAAATCCACGTACACGTCCACAGAACTCCATAGCCGGTCCAGAGGTGCATACTTCGGATCTCCGAACTTAGTCCGCAACAAGAAGGGCTTCCCAGACACGATATCTGCAGCTTGATTCAGCTCCTCCTTCGTCGCTCTAACTTTGGAGCGGGCTTCCTTGGCAGCCACCGGGCCTTCTCCAGGTCCTTCGCGTTCGCCCGGTTTTCTTCTTCAAGAAGCCGGTAACGGTCAGCGGCATCTTTTAACTCTACAACCATCTTGGCTATTTTTTCCTTGCTCTCGCAATGCGTGGCCTGTTCGGCCCTTAACTCTTCGGCCGCCTTTAAAGCGGCCGCATTGCTTCTCCTTGCTTGCTCATTGGCTCGGGCAAGCTCCGCCCGAAGGGTGTCCACGGTGGCAGCTCCATCTACAATCACAACATATTACAGATACTGTCATCATGCTACTCTTATTATGTGATGATCACCAGAAAAATCACTCATCCTGTGCCTCGTCAAGCCACTTGTTGACAAGCACGATGTCGGCATCTGCCGCATCAAGGTGCCGCTTTAGCTCGGAAAACCCATCAGTCCGGCTAGCCACCAGAGCTTCAGCCACCTACACTTAAACGCGGTCTGGTTATTACCTAGGACTATGATCCGCTATTTGCCGCCGTTTTCGACGACAACCAGAGTCTCAGGGGCTACCATCTGCATACGGCATATCTAACGTATGTGGTACTATTAAAAACATACATTATTTCATGTACCTCGAAGCCTTTCAGTAGGCTCATAAAGGCTTCATGCAAACCGCTTTCAGCGGATGAAATCCTTTCAATTACTATACCCATTAGCATACGATGCTCTTCCGAGACGGCAGCTTGCCCCAGAAGATCCTTCAACGCATCTGACCGCACACTATACGGACCCTTGCTATCGCTCTCCTTAGGAGCCGGATACTGGGGACTCCGGGCAGCCAAAGGGTTATCCTCTGGCCCTAGTGGATCCGGATATACCCTTCGCGACGACACTTCAAGGTCGCCCGCTTCTTGAGCCGGGGTGTCCGGGGGAGGCATTTCGCTCTCTATCATCTCCGAAAGAAGATCCCTCGAAGATGAACTCTGTCGAGAAGGGCTGTGATCCGGACTACAATTTATAATCATCGGTTATTGTCTTCAGAAGTAAGGTAGGATATTTTCACTATTAAGTACTTTTTGATTACTTATAGCTCGGTAGAGGGGTGATCCCCGCGCAGACATTGTGCGGCAAGAATACCCTCCGATGCAGGACCCTCTGATGAAGATTTCTTCTCCCGTTTGGAAACCTTGGTTTCTGCATCTTCAGAGGTAGTCCTCTGTAACGCCCGAGACCGATGTGCCAGGTGTCGTCCAGTTATTCGCTGTTGTTGCCTTGTCTTTGCTTGCGTGTCTTGCATTGCATATCATGTCATCATGTGCATTTCATTTACATACATGTTCGTCTCATGCATCCGAGCATTTTCCCCGTTGTCCGTTTTGCATTCCGGCGCTCCATTCTCCTCCGGTGGTCATTTCTACCTTCTTCTCATGTGTGGGGATTAAAAATTTCCGGATTGGACCGAGACTTGCCAAGCAGCCTTGATTTACTACCGGTAGACCGCCTGTCAAGTTTCGTACCATTTGGACTTCGTTTGATGCTCCAACGGTTAACCGAGGGACCGAGAAGGCCTCGTGTGTGTTGCAGCCCAACACCCCTCCAATTTGGCCCAAACCCCACTTAAACCCCCTCCATCATCTAGGGCGTTCGATCACGATCGCGTGGCCAAAAACCGCACCTCATTTGGACTCTCCTAGCTCCCTCTACCTATAAATATGTGCTCCCCTCCCGAAATTCGCGGATGAACCCTAGCCTTCCCCTTCCTCGCACCGCCGGACATGTCCGTCCGCGCCGGACGCGTCCGCCGTCCACCTCGCTCCGACGAATCCCGTCGCACCACGTCACCCTACCGCCGCCGCCAGCCTATCCCGAGCCGCCACCTCACCTCCCCTGCGCCCACTTCGCCGCCATCCTCCCGGGGCCCAGATCCGGCCCGCCTCGGGGCCGAACCAGGCCGCACCGGGCCCTCTCTCCGCCGCCGCTCGCCCCAGGCTGCCCGAAGCCGCGCCGCCGCCACGAACTCCGCCGGCGCCCTGAGCCGCCCGCCGGCGGCGAGCCTCGCCGCACCAACCGCCGATGCCACCCTCTGCACCGCGACCGCCGAAGCCCGGCGCGCCGCCAGCCGCCGTTCCCTGCCGCGCCGCCTGCTGCCATGGCCTCCCTGCGCCGTGGTTGCACCAGCTCTGCCCGCCGGAGCTCATCCACGCCTCAGATCCGGCCATCCCGCCAACTCCGGCCATTCTCCGGCGAGATCCGCCCGGGTGGATGAGATCCACCAGTTCCGGCATCCAAACGCCCGTCTCAGACCTGCACCGAGCCGTCCCACACCGCTCCGTCCCGTTGACTTTCCCAGAGAGGTTAAAATTTCACTAAGTCCCCAAGATTTCCATGTTTCATGTGCCCATTTTCATCATGTCGTAACTCTGCATCTGTAACTCCGTTTTGGGCGTGTAGCATATCAAAATGTTCGACTCAGAGAGTACATCATTTCATCTCATTGCGTCATTTTCATTGGAGCTCATCTTGATGCCCGAAATGCTGTTGGAAGAGATCTATTTGAGTTAATTGTCAGATCTGCTGCTCCAATTAAATATTTGTCATTTTGCCGTGATTATTGTGTGCATGATATGTCCCTGAGCTCTACATGTGTTTTGTTATAGGCTTTGTCATCTATCCAGTGGTGCCATCCATGTATTTTTGTGATGTGTGTGGTGACTAGCACAAGCTTGCAAAGTGGTGCATTCGTTAATGCTGATTTCAGGGACTTAGCATTTCCACTAAGTCCTTGATCTGTTTATTTCATATGCCATATGTTCATGTTGTTTCCTAGTGATCCGTGCCTCTTTTGAGGTTGATCAGTAAGGATGATTTGTTAATCTTGTAGTGCTTTATCCATCCATGTCTTTGTTTGCAATTATGGAGCACCCTAGCTTGAGTCAATCGAGCTCTACTTTTGCTATTTCGTGAATCCGGGCAGATTGTCTAGTTGTTAGCGATTTTGCCGAGGATGTTGTAGTTGATCCGTGCATGCTATGTTATTGTTCTTGCCATGTCTAGCTTGTATAATATGTATTCTTGACGAGTGTATGCTTAGATTGTCATGCCTTGCTCTGTAGTGAGTGCATCGAGCTCGTAAACATGCCTACTTGATAGCTGATTTGCATGCTCTAGTTTTTCTCTAAGTCTGAGAGTCTGATTATGTTTTTGACATGTTCACATGCTTGCAATTGTATTTCCTGATCCCTTTTGGCTCTAGGTCACTAAGGGACTTTTGTTAAGCTCTTTGAGTAGCTCCATGCCATGCCTTGCCTTGCCATGTTAAGTTCCTATAGCATATAGTTTTCATGCTCCAAAGTGGGCTACCTGATCTGAAATTCCAGGCAAGTGTTAATTTCACTAAGTCTGAGATCTGTTTACCAAATGCATTTTTGCCATGCTTGTTTGAACCTGTTAATGGATGAATTGGCCCTAGCTCAGTGTTCATCTTTTGTTAAGAATCATGAATGGATCCCTGCCATGTATTTTGTTGCCATGTTTGAGTTCTGTAGTATGAGTATCTTGATGCATCTAGATGGCTACTTGCTGTTTATCGCAGACTGGTACCATATTTGAATTGCTTGCCATTTCCAAACCGTAACTCCGATTCCGGTGATCTTTATATCGTTTTCAAGCGATTTCATCTCACCTTCCCAGTGGCACACTTGGATTTCCAAGTGGAGGCCAGGTTCCATCTTTCCTTTGCAAATCATGCATATGCATCGCATACCGCATCCCACATATCATATCATGTTCATGTGTTGGTTGTTTACTATGTTGTGTGCTTCTTTTCCGGTGTTTGCTTCTTCGGGTTGGTTCCGGTAACGTCATGTTTGTGAGGACCCGTTCGTCTACGTCCGTTTGTCTTCTTCATGGACTCGTTCTTCTTCCTTGCGGGATTTCAGGCAAGATGACCATACCCTCGAAATCACTTCTATCTTTGCTTGCTAGATGCTCGCGCTTTTGCTATGCCTATGCTACGATACCTACCACTTGCTTATCATGCCTCCCATATTGTTAAACCAAGCCTCTAACCCACCTTGTCCTAGCAAACCGTTGTTTGGCTATGTTATCGCTTTGCTCAGCCCCTCTTATAGTGTTGTTAGTTGCAGGTGAAGATTGAAGTTTGTTCCTTGTTGGAACATGGAGATGTTGTTCCTTGTTGGGAACATGTTTACTTGTTGGGATATCACAATATATCTTATTTAATTAATGCATCTATATAGTTGGTAAAGGTTGGAAGGCTCGGCCTTATGCCTGGTGTTTTGTTCCACTCTTGCCGCCCTAGTTTCTGTCATATCGGTGTTATGTTCCCGGATTTTGCCTTCCTTACACGGTTGGGTTATAATGGGAACCCCTTGACAGTTCGCTTTGAATAAAACTCCTCCAGCAAGGCCCAACCTTGGTTTTACCTTTCGCCACCTAGCCTTTTCCCTTGGGAGTCGCGCATCCCGAGGGTCATCTTATTTTAACCCCCCGGGCCAGTGCTTGTCTAAGTGTTGGTCCAACCCAGAGCACCGTGCGGGGCCGTCCCTTGGCAACATGGGTTACGTTGGCTCCCGTACGCTTAGCTTATCCGGTGTGCCCTGAGAACGAGATATGTGCAGCTCCTATCGGGATGTCGGCGCATCGGGTGGTCTTGCTGGACTTGTATTACCATTGTCGAGGATGTCTTGTAGAACCAGGATACCGAGTCTGATCGGAATGTCTCGGTAGGAGGTCTATTCCTTCGTTGACCGTGAGAGCTTGTCATGGGCTAAGTTGGGACACCCCTGCAGGGATTTGAAATTTTGAAAGCTGTGCCCGCGGTTATGGGCAGATGGGAATTTGTTAACGTCCGGTTGTAGAAAACCTGATGTTGACCATAATTAAAAAGCATCAACTGCGTGTGTAACCGTGATGGTCTCTTTTCGGCGGAGTCCGGGAAGTGAACACGGTGTTTGAGTTATGCTTGACGTAGGTTGTTCTAGGATCACTTCTTGATCATACTTTCTCAAACGTGCTTTGCCTTCTCTTCTCGCTCTCATTTGCGTATGTTAGCCACCATATATGCTAGTCGCTTGCTGCAGCTCCACCTCATACCTTTGCCTTACCCATAAGCTTAAATAGTCTTGATAGCGAGGGTGCGAGATTGCTGAGTCCCCGTGGCTCACAGATACTTCCAAAACAAGCTTGCAGGTGCCGATGAGCCCATGTAGAAGACGCAACCAAGCTCAGGAGGAGCTCGATGAAGATCTTGTCCTTTGTGTTGTTTCGTTCTAGTTGATCACTAGAGGAGCCCAGTTGGGGTCGATCGGGGTCCTTGTCGCATTTGGGTTCTTCTTTTATTTTGGTTCCGTAGTCGGACCTTGATTGTTTTTGGATGTTGTAATGCTTTATTCATGTAATTGTGTGAAGTGGCGATTGTAAGCCAACTATGTATCTCTTTCCCTTATGTAATACATGGGTTGTGTGAAGATTACCTCACTTGCGACATTGCTTTCAATGCGGTTATGCCTCTAAGTCGTGCTTCGACACGTGGGAGATATAGCCGCATCGAGGGCGTTACAAGTTGGTATCAGAGCCATCCCCGACCTTAGGATCCCCCACTGCTTGATCGAAGTAGCGGACGAGTTGAGTCTAGAAAAATGTTTTGAGTATTTAGGAATTATATATCAGAGAGTTTAGGAATTCTTTTTACTCCCCAGTCTCCTCATCGCTCTGGTAAGGCATCCTGACGTAGAGTTTTGACTATTCTCTTCTCAAATTTCACTAAATTTTTTTTAGGATCACGCGGGTATCTTGGAATCGTTCCAATGGGTTTGTGACGAGAACATTGTTCTTGGTGCCTCCTGTCATTTAGGGGTTGTGGCAGTGTCCTGGGGAGTTGAGCTCCGAGGTGTTGTCGTCACGATTTTATCGT
Source organism: Triticum aestivum (assembly GCF_018294505.1). Lineage (NCBI taxonomy): Eukaryota > Viridiplantae > Streptophyta > Magnoliopsida > Poales > Poaceae > Triticum > Triticum aestivum. Next base: position 741,664,329 of record NC_057797.1, on the reverse strand, counting down.
TGAAGTTCTGGAATACCTGAGTTTAGTACGCCGACATCGAAAATCTCTTTTATGCAGTTCGTTGGTGAGATAACCTCGACGCCACCCAGTACTGGGGCGGGAGTTCGGGAGTATTGCCATAACTTGTATAACGGATGCTTTTTGAAGGTTGAGGTAGACGATTTCCGAAGGTTTCTTGGTTATGTGTTGAAGGATGGATACAGCTGGATGTAGGATTTGCTAGTTTTGGGTGAGATATTATGCTTCCCCTGTATCCCCAACACCTGATTGCATAACCGGAAAATTTTGGGAGTTTATAAGTGGGAATTCAAGTAGCTCTTAGGATATCTTCCCGACGGATATATGATATGAAATTGGGGTTCAACGTCTAGTGGTCCGCCTATCCACGGTCGGTTTAAAGTGGTCTTGTTGTGTCTTAAGGAGTCCTTGGCTATGCTGACATCGGGGACGCTTCGTATGTCATGTGCACTGCCTTGTACATGATGGTGCTGTACGATCGAGCCCGTGTAGGCCCCACCACGAAAACTTCGGACGAAATCTCTATCATATGTTTGTTCCGGCTTATTTCGCAAGCCAATCCTTTGTTTTGTTTTGAGTTGTGGTATTCGAGTTGCTTCAAAGTTAAATGTTGATTCCATACCTTTTCCTAAGCGGTGTTCTCATATTCCTATGTGAATACCAATCCTTCATGATAATCGATATTGTCATGTCAATCCTCTTCTCAACCGGTGTGTTTCTCTTCAAGTGGATCCGATCACTTCAACATTGGCAAGATCAATTATCAGTTCCTCTCAACGATGTTTGTTTCATTCGTTCCAAGCTGCCTTTTGTTTTTCTCGCCCGCCACCCCTTTTTCCTTAAGGACTCATATTTCTTAATCAAATATTCATCTTATTGATGCAAGGCCTCTTCATTCCTTTTCTGTCAATGTTCTTATCCGACGATTCTCATGAAGATTCTAACGGAGCCTCAAGGTCATCTTCCTTAATTCTTTTCTTCTCCGGTGGTTTCAATTCTAGCTTTCCTGTGTTGATCATATTCTTTTCCTTGCTTCGAATGCCTTCTCATACTGGTGCTCCTCATATTCATTCATTTCTCTCTATTCAATTGTTCCGGAGTGCTCAGGATATCTCGAAGATTTATGTTTTCACTTTACATTCGTTCAACCTATTTCGAGGTTGTTATCTCATTCTACCCATTTAATCCAACCAGTGCAATCCCCTCTGTTAAATCATTTCAACAATGTTTCTTTTGAGTGGGCCCTAACCCATAGGTCTTTTACCAGGATCTTACCTGACTCTTTTCTTTTCCCGGAGCTATCCTCAAATTTTTCTCAAAGTTTGACGTAAGAATGAGTTATCATCAGTCAAAAGCCTTCTCCAAGATCGGTTAAATTCTTTTCATCGTTGGCTCAATCTCTTCGCTTTTAATTATTCCGGAGTGCCTCAATAATTCATGGTGGTGTTTCTCGTCGTAATTCTCAGATTTTGAAGACCGAAGAAGAATTTTTCCTCCATATCTTGCTCCATTCTCTCCAAGATTCATGGTGCTAGCTTTATGCCATTCTCTCTAAATTGTTTTCGGTTGTGAGAATTCTTTTCACCCTTCCGGAGCAATTCGAGAGTCTTCTCAGTTTGTTTATCCGGAGCCAATCATCTAAGATTTATTAACTCTAGATTTCAGCTCTCACCCTCCTAATTTTACCGGTGCATCGATCAAATATCCTCTAATCAGTGCATAATCTCTTCGTTATCATGTATCTAAATTCTCTCAAGTATATTCTTTTGTTTTCCAATTATTCCCAGCGATTTGTGTCTTTGCTACTTTCCTTTTCAATTCTTACGGTGGCCATTTAAGATTCTTCTTCCTTCATTTCCATATCAATTCATGCGTTGTTCCAACCCTACCGGTGGGTTGTTGGAGGTCTTCCCAGGCCGTGCTATATCTATCTTAATCCTTTCTACGAGAATAAGTAGTATGCCAAATCCATTGATTGTCATTAATTTAATTGGTGAAGGATAAGCATAATATAATTCTTATTCTTGTTTCATCCAAGTGATTAATTCCTTATCCCGGAGGTGCATCATATCACATTCTGGGTTCGAGATGCTTTATCTTTTCTTTTCCCGGAGTTCCTAGCTCTCGCAATTACATCACCATGGAGATTCATTTAAATCATTGCAAGGCTTCAACCTTATTATTTTCATCCTCCATTTCGATTGATCATTTCTTTTATTTCCGGAGTTCTCATGAAGGTTCTACATGATGGTTCATCAAGGATTTATATTCCTTCTGGAAGTGTTCATCGAGATTCTTTTCTAAGGAGCTCAAGCATTCTTCATCTTGCATCCGGAGTGCAATTCTTTCTTCCGTATCAATAGAGGTGGTATTATGTCATTCTTGATAATTTGAGTTTATGTTCCATGATTCACATGTTGTTAAGAATGAGATATATTAAATCCATAAACATCTTCGTCGGAGCTATCTTGTGTCATGTTTCACCTAAAGGCTTTCCCTAAGGGTGGCTATTTAGGGTGCATACCAATGACCCAAGTTCTCCATTTATCCTCCCGGTGAAATAAGTTTTCTCGTCTCCTCATTCATATCAATCCAATTCTTTTCCCGTGAGTGGAAGGTGGTCACCTCATGATTTGAGATGTATTCCATAAGACCATATCAAGATTATTCTTTTCGTCATTGGTTTTCCAACAACTCCATTCTAGCATTTGTTGTAAGCGTGCTCCTTCAAGATCTTGTTTCCCTTCGTTAATTCCATTCCATTCTTAATTTTGTTCCGGAGGCTTTGTGATATTGCTCTCTTCAACCCCGGGCCAGTGCTTGTCTAAGTGTTGGTCCAACCCAGAGCACCGTGCAGGGCCGTCCCTTGGCAACTTGGGTTACGTTGGCTCCCGTACGCTTAGCTTATCCGGTGTGCCCTGAGAACGAGATATGTGCAGCTCCTATCGGGATGTCGGCGCATCGGGTGATCTTGCTGGACTTGTTTTACCATTGTCGAGGATGTCTTGTAGAACCGGGATACCGAGTCTGATCGGAATGTCTCGGGAGGAGGTCTATTCCTTCGTTGACCGTGAGAGCTTGTCATGGGCTAAGTTGGGACACCCCTGCAGGGATTTGAACTTTTGAAAGACGTGCCCGCAGTTATGGGAAGATGGGAATTTGTTAACGTCCGATTGTAGAAAACCTGAAGTTGACTTTAATTAAAAAGCATCAACCACGTGTGTAACCGTGATGGTCTCTTTCCGGCGGAGTCCGGGAAGTGAACACGGTGTTGGAGTTATGCTTGACGTAGGTTGTTCTAGGATCACTTCTTGATCATACTTTCTCGAACGTGCTTTGCCTTCTCTTCTCGCTCTCATTTGCGTATGTTAGCCACCATATATGCTAGTCGCTTGCTGCAGCTCCACCTCATACCTTTACCTTACCCATAAGCTTAAATAGTCTTGATAACGAGGGTGCGAGATTGCTGAGTCCCTGTGGCTCACAGATACTTCCAAAACCAGCTTGCAGGTGCCGATGAGCCCATGCAGAAGACGCAACCAAGCTCAGGAGGAGCTCGATGAAGATCTTGTCCTTTGTGTTGTTTCATTCTAGTTGATCAGTAGAGGAGCCCAGTTGGGGTCGATCGGGGTCCTTGTCGCATTTGGGGTTCTTCTTTTATTTTGGTTCCGTAGTCGGACCTTGATTGTATTTGGATGTTGTAATGCTTTATTCATGTAATTGTGTGAAGTGGCGATTGTAAGCCAGCTATGTATCTCTTTCCCTTATGTAATACATGGGTTGTGTGAAGATTACCTCACTTGCGACATTGCTTTCAATGCGGTTATGCCTCTAAGTCGTGCTTCGACACGTGGGAGATATAGCCGCATCGAGGGTGTTACATCCTCTTCCTTCCCCGGGGAGAGAGAATGTCAGATTCTTCCCTTTGATCGTCCTCCCTCGCGGAGGTGCTCATTCCCCCGGCTGGAATAAGTAGCGAGTGAGGCCCGCTTTCGCCCTCTTTATTCCCCCCATCATCTTCCTTTGAGGACACTGGATAAGGCACCGACTCGAGCATCTTGTATAGTACCGGATTGTCCAAGCCCTTAGGAAGGGGGGCCGAACACCTAATCATCATCGCCTTTGTTATCAAGTCCTGGTCAAAAGGCGGCTCTTTAGAATGATGCCATGATAAATAAAAGGACAGTAGGTTCGGCATGGGATTACTTACTTGGGCAGCGGGGCGGTTGCAGCTCAGGACCACGTCCTCGGTGGATTCCGGACACTCTATTTGGGGTCCGAAGAACGATTTGTACATCTCTTTGTGCGTCATGCCGAGGAAATGTTGAATAGCACGCGGTCCTTCCGGGTTGAATTCCCACGTGCGAAGGGGCCAGCGTTTGCAAGGTTGGACTCGATGAACCAGCATAACTTGCATTACCATAACCAGACTGAAATCTCTCTCAAAGAGATCTCGGATACGGCTTTGCAGTATTGGCACGTCCTTGGCTGGACCCCAGCTCATCCCCCTGCTGATCCATGACATTAGTTGTGGTGGGGGGCCCGAGCGAAAGGCGGGGGCAGCTACCCACTTGGCACTTTGGGGAGCTGTGACGTAAAACCACTCCCGCTGCCACAATCCGGACACCTCTGGGAAGGAACCCTCTGGCCATGGATCGTTAGTGATTTTGCTTATTAAAGCACCTCCGCACGTTGCGTGCTGCCCCTCGATCATCTTCGGCTTGACATCGAAGGTCTTGAGCCACAGGCCAAAGTGAGGGGTAATGTGGAGGAAGGCCTCACATACAAAAATAAATGACGAGATGTGAAGAAGGGAATCCGGGGCCAGATCGTCGAAATCCAGCCCGTAATAGACCACAAGACCCCTAACAAAGGGATCCAGAGCGAGGCCTAGTCCTCGGAGGAAGTGGGAGATGAACACAACACTCTCGTTGGGTTCGGGAGTAGGGACGACCTGCCCTCGGGCGGGCAGTGATACCTCTGCAACGTATCTATAATTTTTGATTGCTCCATGCTATATTATCTACTATTTTGGACCATATTGGGCTTTATTTTCCACTTTTATATTATTTTTGGGACTAACCTATTAACCAAAGGCCCAGCCTAGAATTGCTGTTTTTTTGCCTATTTTAGTGTTTCGGAGAAACAGAATATCAAACAGAGTCCAAACGGAATGAAACATTCAGGAACGTGATTCTCTCAATAGATAAGATCCTGGAGACTTGGACCCTCCGTCAAGAAAGCCATGAGGCGGTCACGAGGGTGGAGGGCACCCCCCCTAGGGTGCGCCCCCTGCCTCGTGGGACCCTCGAAGCTCCACCGACGTACTCCTTCCTCCTATATATACCTACGTACCCCCAAACGATCGGGGACGGAGCCAAAAACCTAATTCCACTGCCGCAACTTTCTGTATCCACGAGATCCCATCTTGGGGCCTGTTCTGGAGCTCCGCCGGAAGGGGAATCGATCACGAAGGGCTTCTACATCATCATCCAAGCCCCTCTGATGAAGTGTGAGTAGTTTACTTCAGACCTATGGGTCCATAGTTAGTAGCTAGATGGCTTCTTCTCTCTTTTTGGATCTCAATACAATGTTCTCCCCCTCTCTCGTGGAGATCTATTCGATGTAATCTTCTTCTTGCGGTGTGTTTGTTGAGATCGATGAATTGTGGGTTTATGATCATGTCTATCTATGAATAATATATGAATCTTCTCTGAATTCATTTGTGTATGATTGGTTATCTTTGCAAGTCTCTTCGAATTATCCGTTTGGTTTGGCCAACTAGATTGGTAGTTCTTGCCATGGGAGAAGTGCTTAGCTTTGGGTTTGATCTTGCAGTGTCCTTTCCCAGTGACAGAAGGGGCAGCAAGGCACGTATTGCATCGTTGCCATCGAGGATAACAAGATGGGGTTTATTTCATATTGCATGAATTTATCTCTCTACATCATGTCATCTTGCTTAAGGCGTTACTCTGTTTTTAACTTAATACTCTAGATGCATGCTGGATAGCGGTCGATGAGTGGAGTAATGGTAGTAGATGCAGAATCGTTTTGATCTACTTGGCATGGATGTGATTCCTATATACATGATCATGCCTAGATATTCTCATAACTATGCTCAATTCTGTCAATTTCTCAACAGTAATTTGATCACCCACCGTAGAATACTTATGCTCTTGAGAGAAGCCACTAGTGAAACCTATGGCCCCCGGGTCTCTTTCTCATCATATCAATCTCCTTCACTTTATTATTGCTTTGCTTTTTTACTTTTCCTTTTACTTTTCACTTTGCATCTCTATACCAAAAATACCAAAAATATTATTTATCATCTCTATCAGATCTCACTTTCGTAAGTGACCGTGAAGGGATTGACAACCCCTAAGCGCGTTGGTTGCGTTGAGCTATTGTTTTTGTGTAGGTACGAGGGACTCGCGCGTAGCCTCCTACTGGATTGATACCTTGGTTCTCAAAAACTGAGGGAAATACTTACACTACTTTGCTGCATCATCCTCTCCTCTTCGGGGAAATCCAACGCAGTGCTCAAGAGGTAGCAAGAAGAATTTCTGGCGCCGTTGCCGGGGAGGTTCGTGCAAGTCAAGATTTGACTACCGACAACGAGCCATTTCTGGCGCCGTTGCCGGGGAGTCTACGCAAAAGTCAACATACCAAGTACCCATCACAATCCCTATCTCCCGCATTACATTATTTGCCATTTGCCTCTCGTTTTCCTCTCCCCCACTTCACCCTTGCCGTTTTATTCTCCCTCTCTCTCTCTCTATCCTCCCTCTCTTTCTCTATTTGCCTCTTTTTGCCCGTTTGCTTTTTGTTTGTTCGTGTGTTGGATTGCTTGTTTGCCGCGATGGCTCAAGATAATACTAAATAGTGTGACTTCACCAATACCAACAATAATTATTTCCTTAGCACTCCGATTGCTCCTCTTACCAATGCTGAATCTTGTGAAATTAATGCTGCTTTGCTAAATCTTGTCATGAAAGATCCGTTTTCCGGCCTTCCTAGTGAAGATGCCGCTACCCATCTTAATAGCTTCGTTGATTTGTGTGACATGCAGAAGAATAAAGATGTCGATAATGATATTGTTAAATTGAAGCTATTTCCTTTTTCGCTTAGAGATCATGCTAAAGCTTGGTTTTCATCTTTGCCTAAAAATAGTATTGATTCATGGAACAAGTGCAAAGATGCTTTTATCTCTAAGTATTTTCCTCTCGCTAAGATCATCTCTCTTAGAAACAATATTATGAATTTTAAACAACTTGATCATGAACATGTTGCACAAGCTTGGGAGAGAATGAAATTAATGATACGTAATTGCCCTACTCATGGTTTGAATTTGTGGATGATTATACAAAAAATTTATGCCGGATTGAATTTTGCTTCTAGAAATCTTTTAGATTCGGCCGCGGGAGGCACTTTTATGGAAATCACTTTAGGAGATGCTACTAAACTCCTAGATAATATTATGGTTAATTATTCTCAATGGCACACTGAAAGATCCACTAATAAAAAAGTGCATGCGATAGAAGAAATTAATGTTTTGAGTGGAAAGATGGATGAACTTATGAAATTATTTTCTACTAAGAGTGTTTCTTCTGATCCTAATGATATGCCTTTCTCTACTTTGATTGAGAATAATAATGAATCTATGGATGTGAATTTTGTTGGTAGGAATAATTTTGGTAACAACGCGTATAGAGGGAATTTTAATCCTAGGCCTTATCCTAGTAATCCTTCTAATACTTATGGAAATTCCTACAACAACTCTTATGAAAATTTTAATAAGATTCCCTCTGAATTTGAGAGTAGTGTTAAAGAGTTTATGAATTCACAAAAGAATTTTAATACTTTGCTTGAAGAGAAATTCCTTAAAGTTGATGATTTGGCTAGGAACGTTGATAGAGTTTCTCTTGAGGTTGATTCTTTAAAGCTTAGATCTATTCCTCCTAAACATGATATCAATGAGTCTCTCAAAGCCATGAGAATTTACATTGATGAGTGCAAGGAAAGAACCGCTAGGACGCGTGCTATGAAAGATGCCTTTTTTAAAGCGTGTTCTTCCAATTCCTATGAAAATCAAGATGAAGATCTAAAAGTTATTGATGTGTCCCCTATTAAATCTTTGTTTTGAAATATAAATCTTGATGAAACTGAATATGATCCACCCTTACCTAGAAGGTGTTCTAAGAATTCAGAGTATTTAGATCTTGATGATGAAATTGATAAAAGTGGGATTAAAAGAAATAAAACCTTAGATGTTGCTAAACCCACTATATTGGATTTCAAGGAATTTAATTATGAAAATTGCTCTTTAATTGATTGTATTTCCTTTTTGCAATCCTTGCTAAATTCTCCTCATGCTTATAGTCAAAATAAAGCCTTTACCGAACATATCGTTGATGCCTTGATGCAAACTTATGAAGAAAAACTTGAGTTGAAAGTTTCTATCCCTAGAAAACTTTATGGTGAGTGGGAACCTCATATTAAAATTAAAATTAAAGATTATGAGTTTTATGCTTTGTGTGATTTGACTGCTAGTGTCTCTACTATTCCCAAAACTTTGTGTGATTTGCTAGATTTCCGTGATTTTGATGATTGCTCTCTAAACTTGCATCTTGCGGATTCCACTATTAAGAAACCTATGGCAAGAATTAATGATGTTCTTATTGTTGCAAATAGGAATTATGTTCCCGTAGATTTTATCATTCTTGATATAGATTGCAATCCTTCTTGCCCTATTATTCTCGGTAGACCTTTCCTTAGAACGGTTGGTGCAATTATTGATATGAAGGAAGGGAATATTAGATTTCAATTTCCATTAAAAAGGGCATGGAACACTTCCCTAGAAATAAAATAAAATTGCCATATGAATCTATCAGGAGAGCCACTTATGGATTACCTACCAAAGATGGCAATACCTAGATCTATCCTTGCTTGTTACGCCTAGCTAGGGGCGTTAAACGATAGCACTTGTTGGGAGGCAACCCAATTTTATTTTTATTCCTTGATTTTTGTCTCCTGTTTAGTAATAAATAATTTATCTATCCTCTGTTTTGGTTGTGTTTTTTGTGTTTAATTAGTGTTTGTGCCAAGTAGAACCGTTGGGAAGACTTGGGGAAAGTCTTGTTGAACTTGCTGTAAAAAACAGAAACCTTAGCGTTCACGAGAACTGCTGTCATTTTTATTTGTAATGTTCTATTTAGTTAATTATTTTTGCATATGATTAATATATAAATTCCTCACGTCCAGCAATTTATTTTAGAATTTTTGGGGTTCCAGATCTTACGCTAGCTACAGATTACTACAGACTGTTCTGTTTTTGACAGATTCTGTTTTTCGTGTGTTGTTTGCTTATTTTGATGAATCTATGGCTAGTAAAATAGTTTATAAACCATAGAGAAGTTGGAATACAGTAGGTTTAACACCAATATAAATAAATAATGAGTTCATTACAGTACCTTGAAGTGGTCTTTTGTTTTCTTTCGCTAACGGAGCTCACGAGATTTTCTACTTTAAGTTTTGTGTTGTGAAGTTCTCAAGTTTTGAGTAAAGATTTGATGGATTATGGAACAAGCAGTGGCAAGAGACTAAGCTTGGGGATGCCCATGGAACCCCCAAGATAATCTAAGGACACCTAAAATCCAAAGCTTGGGGATGCCCCGGAAGGCATCCCCTCTTTCGTCTACTTCTATCGGTAACTTTACTTGGAGCTATATTTTTATTCACCACATGATATGTGTTTTGCTTGGAGTGTCTTTTATGATTTGAGTATTTGCTTGTTAGTCTACCACAATCATACTTTCTGTACACACCTTTTAAGATAGCCATACATAATTTGGAATTTGATAGAATACTCTATGTGCTTCACTTATATCTTTTAAGCTTTATAGTTTTGCTCTAGTGCTTCACTTATATCTTTTAGAGCACGGTGGTGGATTTGTTTTATAGAAACTATTGATCTCTCATGCTTCACTTAGATTATTTTGAGAGTCTTAATAGCATGGTAATTTGCTTAAAATCCTAATATGCTTGGTGTGCAAGATTAATAATGAAACTTTCTTATGAGTGTGTTAAATACTAAGAAAAGTTTGATGCTTGATGATTGTTTTGAGATATGGAGGTAATAATATCAAAGTCATGCTAGTTGAGTAGTTGTGAAATTGAGAAATACTTGTGTTGAAGTTTGCAAGTCCGTAGCATGCAGGTATGGTAAATGTTATGCAACAAATTTGAAACATGAGGTGTTATTTGTTTGTCTTCCTTATGAGTGGCGGTCGGGGACGAGCGATGGTCTTTTCCTACCAATCTATCCCCCTAGGAGCATGCGCATAGTGCCGAGGTTTTTGATGACTTGTAGATTTTTGCAATAAGTATGTGAGTTCTTTATGACTAATGTTGAGTCTATGGATTATACGCACTCTCACCCTTCCATCCTTTCTAGCCTCTTCGGTACCGTGCATTGCCCTTTCTCACATTGAGAGTTGGCGCAAACTTCGCCGGTGCATCCAAACCCCGTGATATGATACGCTCTTTCACATATAAACCTCCTTATATCTTCCTCAAAACAGCCACCATACCTACCTATTATGGCATTTCCATAGCCATTCCGAGATATATTGTCATGCAACTTTCCATCATTCCGTTCATCATGACACATTCATCATTGTCATATTGCTTAGCATGATCATGTAGTTGACATAGTATTTGTGGTAAAGCCACCATTCATAATTCTTTCATACATGTCACTCTTGGTTCATTGCATATCCCGGTACACCGCCGGAGGCATTCATATAGAGTCATCTTTGTTCTAGTATCGAGTTGTAATCATTGAGTTGTAAATAAATAGAAGTGTGATGATCATCATTATTAGAGAATTGTCCCAAGTGAGGAATAAACAAAAAAAGAGAAAGGCCATAAAAAGAGAAGGCCCAAAAAAATGAGAGAAAAAGAGAGAAGGGACAATGTTACTATCCTTTTACCACAGTTGTGCTTCAAAGTAGCACCATGATCTTCATAGTAGAGAGTCTCTCATGTTATCACTTTCATATACTAGTGGGAATTTTTCATTATAGAACTTGGCTTGTATATTCCAACAATGGGCCTCCTCAAGTGCCCTAGGTCTTCGTGAGCAAGCAAGTTGGATGCACACCCACTAGTTTCTTTTGTTGAGCTTTCATACATTTATAGCTCTAGTGCATCCGTTGCATGGCAATCCCTACTCCTTGCATTAACATCAATCGGTGGGCATCTCCATAGCCCATTGATTAGCCTCGTTGATGTGAGACTTTCTCCTTTTTTGTCTTCTCCACATAACCCCCTTCATTATATTCTATTCCACCCATAGTGCTATGTCCATGGCTCGCGCTCATATATTGCGTGAAAGTTTATAGGTTTGAGATTACTAAAGTATGAAACAATTGCTTGGCTTGTCATCGGGGTTGTGCATGATGAGAGCATTCTTGTGTGACGAAAATGAAACATGACTAAACTATATGATTTTGTAGGGATGAACTTTCTTTGGCCATGTTATTTTGAGAAGACATAATTGCTTAGTTAGTATGCTTGAAGTATTATCATTTTTATGTCAATATGAACTTTTGTCTTGAATCTTTTGGATCTGAATATTCATACCACAATTAAGAAGAATTACATTAAAATTATGCCAAGTAGCACTCCACATCAAAAATTCTATTCTTATCATTTACCTACTTGAGGACGAGCAGGAATTAAGCTTGGGGATGCTTGAAACGTCCCCAACATATCTATAATTTTTGATTGCTCCATGATATATTATCTACTGTTTTGGACCATATTGGGATTTATTTTCCAGTTTTATATTATTTTTGGGACTAACCTATTAACCGGAGGCCCAGCCTAGAATTGTTGTTTTTTGCCTATTTCAGTGTTTCGGAGAAACAGAATATCAAACGGAGTCCAAACAGAATGAAACCTTCGGGAACGTGATTTTCTCATCAGATAAGACCCAGGAGACTTGGACCCTCCGTCAAGAAAGCCACGAGGCGGTCACGAGGGTGGAGGGAGCGCCCCGTGCCTCGTGGGCCCCTCGAAGCTCCACCGACATGCTCCTTCCTCCTATATATACCTACGTACCCCCAAACGATCGGGGACGGAGCCAAAAACCTAATTCCACCGGCGCAACTTTCTGTATCCACGAGATCCCATCTTGGGGCCTGTTCCGGAGCTCCGCCGGAAGGGGAATGGATCACGGAGGGCTTCTATATCATCATCCAAGCCCCTCCGATGAAGTGTGAGTAGTTTACTTCAGACCTACGGGTCCATAGTTAGTAGCTAGATGGCTTGTTCTCTCTTTTTGGATCTCAATACAATGTTCTCCCCCTCTCTCCTAGAGATCTATTCGATGTAATCTTCTTTTTGCGGTGTGTTTGTTGAGACCGATGAATTGTGGGTTTATGATCAAGTCTATCTATTAATAATATTTGAATCTTCTCTGAATTATTTTATGTATGATTGGTTATCTTTGCAAGTCTCTTCGAATTATCAGTTTGGTTTGGTCTACTAGATTGGTTTTTCTTGCCATGGGAGAAGTGCTTAGCTTTGGGTTCAATCTTGCGGCGTCCTTTCCTAGTGACAGAAGGGGCAGCAAGGCACATATTGTATTGTTGCCATCGAGGATAACAAGATGGGGTTTTTATCATATTGCATCAAACTATCCCTCTACATCATGTCATCTTGCTTAAGGCGTTACTCTGTTTCTAACTTAATACTCTAGATGCATGCTGGATAGCGGTCGATGAGTGGAGTAATAGTAGTAGATGCAGGCAGGAGTCGGTCTACTTGTCTCGGATGTGATGCCTATATACATGATCATACCTAGATATTCTCATAACTATGCTCAATTCTGTCAATTGCTCAACAGTAATTTGTTCACCCACTGTAAAATACTTATGCTCTCGAGAGAAGCCACTAGTGAAACATATGGCCCCGGGTCTCTTTCTCATCATATCAATCTCCATCACTTTATTATTGCTTTGCTTTTTTACTTTGCCTTTTACTTTTCACTTTGCATCTCTATACCAAAAATACCAAAAATATTATTTATCATCTCTATCAGATCTCACTTTCGTAGGTGACCGTGAAGGGATTGACAACCCCTAAGCGTGTTGGTTGCGTTGAGCTATTGTTTTTGTGTAGGTACGAGGGACTCGCGCGTAGCCTCCTACTGGATTGATACCTTGGTTCTCAAAAACTGAGGGAAATACTTAAGCTACTTTGCTGCATCATCCTCTCCTCTTCGGGGAAATCCAACGCAGTGCTCAAGGGGTAGCAGGCAGCCTATGCGAAATTTCGACGGTCAGATATCTAGCCTCTCTCAACTTCTTGATGTCCTCCTTAGTGACGAAGGAAGGCATCCACCAACCTTGAAGGTTGGATACGGACATAGTTGAAGGTCTGAAGCACCTGACCTGAGCTTGGAGTGTTGGAACTCGAGGCGGGGGAAGGATTCGATTGAGCGCGGGAGGGAAAAAAAGAAAAGGCCTTGTCCCCTTTATAAAGAGGGTGAATATCAGGCATCCTCCTCGTGGCCATTTGAGACTTACCTAAGATCTAGGAGTCATACCAACAGGCATGGTAGGGTTACCCACGTCTGTATCGATGAGAATCTCGCGATAAGGGGAACACGATCTCTGCTTTGACAAGACGTGTCATGGAAACCGCCTCGCATTATGTGCGGAGCTAGTTACGAAAAACGGTTCGAATGATGACCGGGCCGTGGCGTGATGTCATGCTGTCAAAACATGTCAGCAGATTAGATTTGTGGAAATATTATTCTCTCTACGGTGGTATGTGGAACTTATTTTGCAGGGTCGGACACTATCCTCATATTCAAACTCTTCCGTGGTGTATTTGGAGGAGGAACCCGCCTTGCAATGCCGAAGAAAACACTGCGCGCCGGACTCATCGTCGTTGAAGCCTGGTTCAGGGGCTACTAAGGGAGTCCTGGATTAGGGGGTCTCCGAACAGCCGGACTATATCCTTTGGCCGGACTGTTGGACTATGAAGATACGAGATTGAAGACTTCGTCCCGTGTCCGGATGGGACTCTACTTGGCGTGGAAGGCAAGCTAGGCAATACGGATATGTATATCTCCTCCTTTGTAACCAACCTTGTGTAACCCTAGCCCCCTCCGGTGTCTATATAAACCAGAGGGTTTTAGTCCGTAGGACAACATACAATCACACCATAGGCTAGCTCCTAGGGTTTAGCCTCTTTGATCTCGTGGTAGATCAACTCTTGTAATACTCATATCATCAAGAACAATCAAGCAGGACGTAGGGTATTACCTCCATCAAGAGGGCCCGAACCTGGGTAAACATCGTGTCTCCTGCCTCCTGTTACCATCCGCCTTAGACGCACAGTTCGGGACCCCCTACCCGAGAGCTGCCGGTTTTGACACCGGCAGGGAGCTCCGTAGCATTTCTAATATTATATGTAGATGACATATTGTTGATCGGAAATAATACTAAATTTCTGAATAGCATAAAAGGATACTTGAATAAGAATGTTTCAATGAAAGACCTTGGTGAAGCTGCTTATATATTGGGCATCAAGATCTATAGAGATAGATCAAGACGCTTGATTGTACTTTCACAAAGCACATACCTTGATAAAGTTTTGAAGAAGTTCAAAATGGATCAGGCAAAGAAAGGGTTCTTTCCTGTATTACAAGGTGTGAAGTTGAGTCAGACTCAATGCCTGACCACTGCAGAAGATAGAGAGAAAATGAAAGGTGTTCCATATGCTTCAGCCATAGGCTCTATCATGTATGCAATGCTTTGTACCAGACCTAATGTGTGCCTTGCTATAAGTTTAGAAGGGAGGTACCAAAGTAATCCAGGAGTGTATCTCTGGACAGTGGTCAAGAACATCCTGAAATACCTGAAAAGGACTAAGGATATGTTTCTCGTATATGCAAGTGCAAAGAGCTCGTCATAAATGGTTACGTCGATGCGAGCTTTGACACTAATCTGGATGACTCTAAGTCACAAACCGGATACATGTTTTTATTAAATGGTGGAGCTGTCAGTTGGTGCAGTTCCAAGCAGAGCGTCGTGGCAGGATCTACATGTGAAGTGGAATACATAGCTGCTTCGGAAGCAGCAAATGAAGGAGTCTGGATGAAGGAGTTCATAACCGATCTAGGTGTCATACCTAGTGCATCGGGTCCAATGAAAATATTTTGTGACAATACTGGAGCAATTGTCTTGGCAAAGGAATCCAAATTTCACAAGAGAATCAAGCACATCAAGAGACACTTCAATTCCATCCGTGATAAAGTCAAGGAGGGAGACATAGAGATTTGCAAGATATATACGGATCTGAATGTTGTAGACCCGTTGACTAAGCCTCTCTCACGAGCAAAACATGATCAACACCAAGATTCCATGGATGTTAGAATCATTACAATGTAATCTAGATTATTGACTCTAGTGCAAGTGGGAGACTGAAGGAAATATGCCCTAGAGGCAAAAATAAAGGTGTTATTTATATTTCCTTATATCATGATAAATGTTTATTATTCATGCTAGAATTGTATTAACCGGAAACTTAGTACATGTGTGAATACATAGACAAACAGAGTGTCACTAGTTTGCCTCTACTTGACTAGCTCGTTGAATCAATGATGATTATGTTTCCTAACCATAGACATGAGTTGTCATTTGATTAATGGGATCACATCATTAGAGAATGATGTGATTGACTTGACCCATTCATTAGCTTAGTATGATTATCGTTTAGTTTGTTGCTATTGCTTTCTCCATAACTATGCATGTTCCTATGACTATGAGATCATGCAACTCCCGAATACCGGAGGAACACTTTGTGTGCTACCAAACGTCACAACGTAACTAGGTGATTACAAAGGTGCTCTACAGGTGTCTTGATACGTCCATTTTGCATCATGCTTTTATATCGATATTTATTGCATTATGGGCTGTTATTACACATTATGTCACAATACTTATGCCTATTCTCTCTTATTTTACAAGGTTTACATGAAGAGGGAGAATACCGGCAGCTGGAATTCTGGGCTGGAAAAGGAGCAAATATTAGAGACCTATTCTACACAGCTCCAAAAGTCCTGAAACTCAACGGGGGTTATTTTCAGAATATATAAAAATATTGAGCGGAGAAAGTTCCAGAGGGGCCCCACACCCTGGCCACGAGGGTGGGGGGCGCGCCCTACCCCCTGGGCGCGCCCCCAGCCTCGTCGGCCCCCTGGTGGCCCTCCGATGCCCATCTTTGGCTATATGGAGTCTTTCGTTGAGGAAAAAAATCATAAGCAAGCTTTCGGGAAGAAACTCTGCCGCCACGAGGCGGAACCTTGGCAGAACCAATCTAGGGCTCCGGCAGAGCTATTCTGCCGGGGAAACTTCCATCGGGAGGGGAAAATCATCACCATCATCATCACCAACGATCCTCTCATCAGGAGCTGGTCAATCTCCATCAACATATTCACTAGCACCATCTCATCTCAAACCCTAGTTCATCTCTTGTACCCAATCTTTGTATCCAAACCTCAGATTGGTACCTGTGGGTTGCTAGTAGTGTTGATTACTCCCTGTAGTTGATGCTAGTTGGTTTACTTGGTGGAAGATCATATGTTCAGATCCACTATGCATATTAATACCCCTCTGATTATGAACATGAATATGCTTTGTGAGTAGTTACGTTTGTTCCTGAGGACATGGGAGAAGTCTTGCTATAAGTAGTCATGTGAATTTGGTATTCGTTCAATATTCTGATCAGATGTATGTTGTCATCCCTCTAGTGGTGTCATGTGAACGTCGACTACATGACACTTCACCATTGTTTGGGCCTAGAGGGAGGCATTGGGAAGTAATAAGTAGATGATGGGTTGCTAGAGTGACAGAAGCTTAAACCCTAGTTTATGTGTTGCTTCGTAAGGGGCTGATTTGGATCCATATACTTCATGCTATGGTTAGGTTTACCTTAATACTTCTGTTGTAGTTGCGGATGCTTGCAATGGGGGTTAATCATAAGTGGGATGCTTTTCCAAGTAAGGGAAGTACCGAAGAACCGGTCCACCCACATATCAAATTATCAAAGTACCAAACGCGAATCATATGAACGTGATGAAAACTAGCTTGACGATAATTCCCATGTGTCCTCGAGAGCGCTTTCCTTCATATAAGAGTTTGTCCAGGCTTGTCCTTTGCTACAAAAAGGATTGGCCCATCTTGCTGCTCCTTATTTACTTTTATTACTTCCTACTCGTTACAAATTACCTTATCACAAAACTATCTGTTACCGATAATTTCAGTGCTTGCAGAGAATACCTTACTGAAAACGGCTTATCATTTCCTTCTGCTCCTCGTTGGGTTCGACACTCTTACTTATCGAAAAGGCTATGATAGATCCCCTACACTTGTGGGTCATCAAGACTCTTTTCTGGCGCCATTTCCAGGGAGTGAAGCGCCTTTGGTAGGTGGAATTTGGTAAGGAAAAATTTATATAGTGTGCTGAAATTTACTGTCACTTGTTACTATGGAACACAATCCTTTGAGGGGCTTGTTCAGGGTATCTTCACCCCGACAAGTAGAGCAAAGAGTTGCCCCTCAACCTACTAAACCTACTGAAAATGTTTACTTTGAAATTCCTTCGGGTATGATAGAGAAACTGCTAGCTAATCCTTTTGCAGGAGATGGAACATTGCATCCCAATTTACACTTAATCTATGTGGATGAAGTTTGTGGATTATTTAAGCTTGCAGGTATGCCCGGTGATGTTATCAAGAAGAAGGTCTTACCTTTATCTTTGAAGGTAGAGCCATTGACATGGTATAGGCTATGTGATGATATGGGGTCATGGGACTACAAGCGATTGAAATTGGAATTCCATCAAAAGTTTTATCCTATGCATCTTGTTCATGGTGATCGTAATTATATATATAATTTTTGGCCTAGCGAAGGAGAAAGCATCGCTCAAGCTTGGGGGAGGCTTAAGTCAATGTTATATTCATGCCCCAATCATGAGCTATCAAGAGAAATGATTATTCAAAAAATTTATGCTCGACTTTCTCTCAGTAATCGCTCCATGCTCGATACTTCTTGTACTGGATCTTTTATGATGAAAACTATCAAATTCAAATGGGATTTATCGGAAAGAATTAAACGCAACTCTGAAGATTGGGACCTCGACGAAGGTAAGGAGTCAGGTATAACACCTAATTTTGATTGTGTTAAATCTTTTATGGATACCGATGCTTTCCGTGAATTTAGCACTAAATATGGACTTGACTCTGAGATAGTAGCTTCTTTCTGTGAATCCTTTGCTACTCATGTTGATCTCCCAGAGGAGAAGTGGTTTAAATATAATCCTACCATTGAAGTAAAAGTAGTTGCAGCTATTAAATTTGGAGAAAAGACTATCACTTATGGTGATCCTATTGTTCCTACTTTTTATATTGAGAAACCACCTTTCCCTGTTAGAATAAAGGAACATGCTAAAGCTTCAACTGTGGTTAACAAAAGTAATATTAAGACACCTAAACCCCCTGAGCAAATTAAAGTTGAACCTAGTATTGCTATGGTTAAAGATCTCTTGGCTGATAATATTGATGGGCATGTTATTTACTTCTGGAATGAAGCTGCTAGAATTGCTAGACCTGATGCTAAAAATAAACATAGACCTGTTGTAGGCATGCCTGTTATTTCCGTTAAAATAGGAGATCATTGTTATCATGGCTTATGTGATATGGGTGCTAGTGCTAGTGCAAGTGCAATACCTCATTCCTTATACGAAGAAATTATGCATGATATTGCACCTGCTGAGATAGAAGATATCGTGTTACCTTTAAACTTGCCAATAGAGATACTATTTCACCGGTTGGGATTGTTAGAGATGTTGAAGTCTATGTGGGAAGGTTAAATATCCTGCTGATTTTCTTGTTCTTTGTTCCCCACAAGATAGCTTTTGTCCCATTATATTTGGTAGACCCTTCTTGAATACTGTTAATGCTAAGATAGACTGCAATAAAGATAGTGTTTCTGTTGGTTTGGGTGATATGTCTCATGAACTTAATTTTGCTAAATTGAGTAGACAACCCCGTGATGAGGAATTGCCTAGTAAATATGAAATTATTGGTCTTGCTTCTATTATTGTGCCTCCTACAGATCCTTGAGAACAATATTTGCTAGACCATGAAAATGATATGTTTATGAATGAAAGAAGGGAAATAGATGAAGTATTCTTTAAATAGGGACCTATTCTGAAACATAACTTGCCAGTTGAAATCCTAGGGGATCCTTTTCCACCCAAGGGTGATCCCGTGTTTGAGCTTAAACCATTGCCTGATACTCTTAAATATGCTTATCTTGATGAAAAGAAGATATATCCTGTTATTATTAGTGCTAACCTTTCAGAGCATGAAGAGAAATTATCGAAAACTCTGAAGAAGCACTGTGCTGCTATTGGATATACTCTTGATGATCTTAAGGGAATTAGTACCACTCTATGTCAACACAAAATAAATTTGGAGAAAGACGCCAAACCAGTTATTGATCACCAACGATGGCTAAATCCTAAGATGAAAGAAGTGGTAAGAAAGGAAATATTAAAGCTCCTTGAAGCATGTATAATTTATCCCGTTGCTGGTAGTCAGTGGGTAAGCCCTGTCCATTGTGTCCCTAAGAAGGGAGGTATTACTGTCGTTCCTAATGATAAAGATGAATTGATTCCGCAAAGAATTTTTACAGGCTATAGGATGGTGATTGATTTCCGCAAATTAAATAAAGCTACTAAAAAAGCTCATTACCCTTTACCTTTTATTGATCAAATGCTAGAAAGATTATCCAAGCATAAACATTTTTGCTTTCTAGATGGTTACTCTGGTTTCTCTCAAATAGTTGTGTGAGCTGATCATCAAGAAAAGACTACTTTTACTTGCCCTTTCTGTACATTTGCTTATAGGCGTATGACTTTTGGTTTATGTAATGCACCTGCTACCTTTCAAATATGCATGATGGCCATATTCACTGACTTTTTGTGAAAAGATTTGTGAAGTTTTCATGGGTGATTTCTCTCTTTATGGATCCTCTTTTGATGATTGCTTGAGCAACCTTGATCGAGTTTTGCAGAGATGTGAAGAAACTAACCTTGTCTTGAATTGGGAGAAGTGCCACTTTATGGTTAATGAAGGTATTGTCTTGGGGCATAAAATTTCTGAAAGAGGTATTGAAGTTGACAAAGCTAAAGTTGATGCTATTGAGAAGATGTCGTGCCCGAAGGACATCAAAGGTATAAGAAGTTTCCTTGGTCATGCCGGTTTTTATAGGAGGTTCATTGAGGACTTCTCAAAAATTTCTCGGCCTCTGACTAACCTATTACAAAAAGATATTCCTTTTGTCTTTGATGATAATTGTGTAGAAGCATTTGAAATACTTAAGAAAGCCTTGATTTCTGCACCTATTGTTCAGCCTCCTGATTGGAATTTACCCTTTGAAATGATGCATGATGCTAGTGACTATGTTGTAGGTGCTGTTCTAGGACAAAGTGTTGATAAGAAATTAAATGTTATCCAGTATGCTAGTAAAACTCTAGACAATGCCCAAAGAAATTATGCTACTACTGAAAAAGAATTCTTAGCAGTTGTATTAGCTTGTGATAAGTTCAGACCTTATATTGTTGATTCTAAAGTAACTATTCACACTGATCATGCTGCTATTAAATACCTTATGGAAAAGAAAGATGATGAACCTAGACTTATTAGATGGGTTCTCTTGCTACAAGAATTTGATTTGCATATCATTGATAGAAAGGGAGCTGAGAACCCCGTTGCAGACAACTTATCTAGGTTAGAAAATGTCCTTGATGACCCAATACCTATTGATGATAGCTTTCCTGATGAACAATTAGCTGTCATAAATGCTTCTCGTACTGCTCCATGGTATGTTGATTATGCTAATTACATTGTTGCTAAATTTATACCACCTAGTTTTACATACCAGCAAAAGAAAAGTTTTTCTATGATTAAAGACATTACTTTTGGGATGACCCACATCTTTATAAAGAAGGAGTAGATGGTGTTATTAGACGTTGTGTACCTGTGCATGAACAGGAACAGATCCTAGGCAAGTGTCATTCCGAGGCATATGGAGGACACCATGCTGGAGATAGAACTGCACATAAGGTATTGCAATCCAGTTTTTATTAGCCTACTCTCTTCAAGGATGCTCGTAAGTTTGTCTTATCTTGTGATGAATGTCAAAGAATTGGTAATATTGGTAGACGTCAAGAAATGCCTATGAATTATTCACTTGTTATTGAACCATATGATGTTTGGGGCTTTGATTATATGGGACCGTTTCCTTCCTCTAATGGATACACTCATATTTTAGTTGCTGTTGATTATGTTACTAAGTGGGTAGAAGCTATTCCAACTAGTACTACTGATCATAACACCTCTATTAAGATTCTTAAAGAAGTTATTTTTTCGAGGTTTGGAGTCCCTAGATATTTATTGACTGATGGTGGTTCACATTTTATTCATGGTGCCTTTCGTAAAATGCTTGCTAAGTATGATGTTGATCATAGAATTGCATCTCCATATTATCCACAGTCTAGTGGTCAAGTAGAATTGAGTAACAAAGAGCTCAAATTAATTTTGCAAAAGACTGTTAATAGATCTAGAAAGAATTGGTCCAAGAAACTTGATGATGCATTATGGGCTTATAGAACTGCATACAAAAATCCTATTGGTATGTCTCCATACAAAATGGTTTACGGAAAAGCATGTCATTTACCTCTCGAATTAGAACATAAGGCATATTGGGCAATTAAAGAGCTCAACTATGACTTTAAACTTGCCGGTGAGAAGAGGCTTTTTGACATTAGCTCACTTGATGAATGGAGAACCCAGGCTTATGAAAATGCCAAGTTGTTTAAAGAAAAAGTTAAAAGATGGCATGATAAAAGGATACCAAAACGTGAGTTCAACGTAGGTGATTATGTATTGTTATACAACTCTCGTTTATGATTTTTCATAGGCAAACTTCTCTCTAAATGGGAAGGTCCTTATGTTATCGAGGAGGTCTATCATTCCGGTGCCATAAAAATCAACAACTTTGAAGGCACAAATCCGAAGGTGGTGAACGGTCAAAGAATCAAAGAGTATATCTCAGGTAATCCTATAAATGTCGAAACTAATGCTATTGAAACAATAACCCCGGAGGAATACATAAGGGACACTTTCCAGAATGTTTCATACTCCTAAAAGTAATAGGTACGTGGTACGGTAAGTAAACCGACTCCAAAACAGTTCTAATGGCAATTTTTCTCTGTTTTGGAATATTTAAGAAAATAGGAAAATAAGAAGCAGACTAGAAAGGACACGAGGCTTCCACGAGGGTGGAGGGTGTACCCTACCCCCTGGGCATGCCCCCTGCCTCGTGGGCACCTCGTGTGCTCTCCGAACTCTGTTTTCTTGCACGATACTTCTTTTGGTCGATAAAAATTCATTACATAATCTCCCGAAGGTTTTGACCACCGTATCACGCAAAAATCTACTATTCTTGTTTCGAGCTGTTTTCTTCCAGGGTTGTCAAGGCCAAGCATCATGTCGTCTCCCTCCTCCTCGAACAATAAGGGCAATGATGCTTGGCTAATGAAGACAGAGCTGAAGAGAGAAGAACCCGGAGAGATCAACAAGGATGATGGGATCAAGAAGGCCATGGGGGATCAAGTTCAGGCAGTAGCAGAAGAAGACATCCTTCCACCTCACCACAATCTCTTTACCCCAACAGAGATTGAGGCTTTCAAGATGATTGAGTTAGCTCGTATTCAAAACAAATATCTCACAAGTGAAAATATTTTGTTGAAGGAGCATATCATCGCACTCGAGGGCATTATCCGCAAATTAGAGGATCTCTTATGCTCGATGTGCGACTACCCATCATCACCAACACCTTCTTCACCAACAAAGAAGAACTGAGCATTGATAACCCATAGGGGATCGCAACAGTTTTCGAGGGTAGAGTATTCAACCCAAATTTATTGATTCGACACAAGGGGAGCCAAAGAATATTCTCAAGTATTAACAGCTGAGTTCTCAATTCAACCAGACGTGGAAACTTAATATCTGCGGCAAGGTATTTAGTAGCATAGTAATATGATAGTAGTGGTAACGGTGGTAAAAGGTAATGGTAGCAAAAGTAATATTTTTGGTGTTTTATAGTGATGATAACAATAGCAACGGAAAAGTAAATAAGCGAAGAACAATATATGGAAAGCTCCTAGGCAATGGATCAGTGATGGAGAATTATGCCTGATGTGGTTCATCATGTAACAATCATAACATAGGGTGACACAGAACTGGCTCCAATTCATCAATGTAATGTAGTCATGTATTCCGAATATAGTCATACGTGCTTATGGAAAAGAACTTGCATGACATCTTTTGTCCTACCCTCCCGTGGCAGCGGGGTCCTATTGGAAACTAAGGATATTAAGGCCTCTTTTTCATAGAGTACCGGACCAAAGCATTAACACATAGTGAATACATGAACTCCTCAAACTACGGTCATCACTGGGAGTGGTCCCGATTATTGTCACTTCGGGGTTTCCGGATCATAACACATAGTAGGTGACTATAGACTTGCAAGATAGGATCAAGAACTCTCATATATTGATGAAAACATAATAGGTTCAGATCTGAAATCATTGCACTTGGGCCCTAGTGACAAGCAGTAAGCATAGCAAAGTCATAGCAACATCAATCTCAGAACATAGTGGATACTAGAGATCAAACCCTAACAAAACTAACTCGATTACATGATAAAATCTCATCCAACCCATCACCATCCACCAAGCCTACGATGGAATTACTCACACACGGTGGTGAGCGTCATGAAATTGGTGATGGAGGATGGTTGATGATGACGATGGCGACGGATTCCCCTCTCCGGAGCCCCGAACGGACTCCAGATCATCCCTCCCAAGAGAGTTTAGGGCTTGGCGGCGGCTCCGTATCGTAAAGCGCGATGAATGCTTCGCTCTCGTTTTTTTCTCCCCGAAAGTGAATATATAGAGTCAAGGTTGAGGTCGGTGGAGCGTCAGGGGGCCCACGAGGTAGGGGGCGCGCCCCCACCCTTGTGGACAGGTGGAGGCCCCCCTGACGTGGATCTTCCTTCCAGTATTTTTTATATATTCCAAAATAATTTTCCATTGATTTTCAGGTCATTCCAAGAAATTTTATTTCTACACAAAAATAATACCATGGCAGTTCTGCTGAAAACAACATTAGTCCGGGTTAGTTCCATTCAAATCATGCAAGTTAGAGTCCAAAACAAGGGCAAAAGTGTTTGGAAAAGTAGATACGACGGAGACTTATAAACTCCTGCAAGCTTAAACCTTTGCTTGTCCTCAAGAAAATTAGTTGATAAACTGAAAGTGATAAAGAAAAACTTTTACAAACTCTGTTTGCTCTTGGTGTTGTAAATATGTAGAGCCAGCATTCAAGTTTTTAGCAAAGATTATGAACTAACCATATTCACATTAACATTTAGGTCTCATGTTTACTCATATCAATGGCATAATCAACTAGCGAGCAATAATAACAAATCTCGGATGACAACACTTTCTCAAAACAATCATGATATGATATAACAAGATGGTATCTCGCTAGCCCTTTCTGAGACCGCAAAACATAAATGCAGAGCACCTTTAAAGATCAAGGACTGACTAGACATTGTAATTCATGGTAAAAGAGATCCAGTCAAGTCATACTCAATGTAAACTAACAGTAATGGATGCAAATGACAGTGGTGCTCTCCAACTGGTGCTTTTTAATAAGAGGAGGAAGACTCAACATAAAAGTAAATAGATAGGCCCTTCGTGGAGGGAATCAGGGATTTGTAGAGGTGCCAGAGCTTGATTTTGAAATAGATACGAATAATATTTTGAGCGGTATACTTCCATTGTAAACATAACAACCAAGAGATGGCGATATCTTCCATGCTACACACATTATAGGCGGTTCCCAAATAGAATGGTAAAGTTTGTACTCCCCCTCCACCAACAAGCATCAATTCATGGCTTGCTCGAAACAATGAGTGCCTGCAACTAACAACAGTCCCAGGGGAGTTTTGTTTGCAATTATTTTGATTTGATTTGCATAAAGCATGGGACTAGGCATCCCGGTGACCAGCCATGTTCTCGTGAGTGAGGAGAGGAGTCCACTCCTCTTGAGACTAACCCTCCTAACATGGAAGATACGAAGAACCCTAGTTGATACATGAGCTATTCAAGCATACAAAACAGAATGTTTATTTGAAGGTTTAGAGTTTGTCACATACAAATTTACTTGGAACGGCAGGTAGATACTGTATATAGGTAGGTATGGTGGACTGATATGGAATAACTTTGGGGTTTATGGAATAGGATGCACAAATAGTATTCCCGCTTAGTACAAGTGAAGGCTAGCAAAAGACTGGGAAGCGACCAGCTAGAGAGCGAAAACAGTCATGAACATGCATTAAAATTAATCAACACCAAATGCAAGCATGAGTAGGATATAATGCACCATGAACATAAATATCATAGAGGCTATGTTGATTTTGTTTCAACTACATGTGTGAACATGTGCCAAGTCAAGCCACTTGAATCGTTCAAAAGAGGATACCACCCTATCATACCACATCACAACCATTTTAATAGCATGTTGGCACGCAAGGTAAACCATTATAAGCTCCTAGCTAATTAAGAATGGCATAAGCAACTATAATCTCTAATTGTCATTGCAAACATGTCTATTCATAATAGGCTGAACCAGGAACGATGAACTAATCATATTTACAAAAACAAGAGAGGTCGAGTTCATAACAGCTTTTCTTATCTCAATAAGTTCATCATATAATCATCATTATTGTCTTTCACTTGCACGATCGAATGATGTGAATAATAATAATAGTGCACGTGCATTGGACTAAGCTGGAATCTACAAGCATTCAATTCAAGAGAGAAGACAAGGTAATATGGGCTCTTTGTCAGATCAACAATAATGCATATGACAGCCACTTTAACATTTTAATTATGGTCTTGTCCTCTAGACCCCTAAAGAAAAGAAAAGAAATAAAACTATTTACATGGGACAGCTCACAACAGGAAAAAGAAGAACGAGAAATCTTTTTGGGTTTTCTTTTTAGTTACTACTACAAGCATGGAAAGTAAACTAATTAAAAGCTACAACTAATTTTTTTGTTTTTCTTAAGGTTTATTAAACACACAAGAAGAAAGCATAAAAAGGAAAATAAACTAGCATGGATGATACAGTGAAAAAGTTTGAGCACCGACAACTAGCATGAGTGTGTGAACATAAATGTAATGTCGGTGAGAAATATGTACTCCCCGAAGCTTAGGATTTTGGCCTAAATTGGTCTATGGCCACGTGTCGATGTCAAAACTGGCGGATCTCGGGTAGGGGGTCCTGAACTGTGCGTCAAGGCCAGATGGTAACAGGAGACAAGGGACAAGATGTTTTTACCCAGGTTCGGGCCCTTTCGATGGAGGTAATACCCTACTCCTGCTTGATTAATATTGATTATATGGGTAGTACAAGAGTAGATCTACCACGAGATCAAGGAGGCTAAACCCTAGGAGCTAGCCTATGGTATGATTATTGTGTATGGAGTTGATTGCCTACGGACTACAACCCTCCGGTTTATATAGACACCGGATAGGGTTAGGGTTACATAAAGTCGGTTACAATGGTAGGAGATCTTGAATATCCGCATCGCCAAGCTTGCCTTCCACGCCAAGGAAAGTCCATTCGGACATGGGACAAAGTCTTCAATCTTGTGTCTTCATAGTCCAGGAGTCCGGCTAAAGGTATAGTCCGGCTACCCGAACACCCCCTAATCCAGGACTCCCTCAGTAGCCCCTGAACCAGGCTTCAATGACGACAAGTCCGGCGCGCAAATTGTCTTCGGCATTGCAAGGCGGGTTCCTCCTCCAAGTCCTTCATAGAAGATTGTAATCACCAATAGTAGTGTCCAGTTCTGCAAAATAAGCTTCCACATATTGCCATAGAGAGAATAATATTAACACAAATCAAATCTGCTGACGTATTCTGCAGTGCACCATCACACTACAGCCAAGTCCTTTACTCGAATCGTTTTTACTTTCCCACCTCAGCATGTTTTGCGAGGCGGTTTCCTTGGCACGTCTTGTCAAAGCAGAGATCGTGTACCCCCCTTTACGGGATTCTCATCAATACGGACGTGGATAACCCAACTGCGCCATTTATCACGGCGCTTGGGAGGCAAGCGAGTTTTACTTGGCAGGTGGGGACGCACAACCGCATCTGCCCATATAAGGGGATAAGGATCCACCTTTTTACCTACGCCTTCTTCCTCCTTTGCTTATCCATCTCATGCGCACTCGAGCTCCAGCGCCCAAGCCCGCACTTCCAACCTCAACCTTCTCCAGCAATGTCTGGAGCGGGAGGCAAGTGGATGGTCTCCTCCGTCATGGAGGGCCATGTCAAAAGGCTAAGGAAGGCCGGATACTTGTCCAAAGACATCGCGCACCGGCTTCCCGAGGAGGGGCAGCTTCTCCCCACCCCAAGGCCCCATGAGAGGGTAGTATTCCTTCCCCACTTTCTCCGTGGACTGGGTTTTCCACTCCACCCATTTGTCCGGGGGCTCATGTTTTACTATGGCCTGGATTTCCATGATCTGGCCCCGAACTTCGTCCTCAACATCTCGGTGTTTATCGTCGTGTGAGAGGCTTTCCTCTGCATCCGCCCGCATTTCGGCCTCTGGCTCAAGACCTTCAACGTCAAGCCCAAGGTGCTGTGCGGCAGCCAGGCGGAGTGCGGAGGTGCCATGGCGGGCAAGATGGACAACGTCCTATGGCTCGAGGGCTCCTTCGTGGAGACCCTGAAGGGGTGGCAATCGTGGTAGTTTTACATCACCGAGCCGTGCGATCCGAAATGGATCGCAGCCCCCGAGTTCCGATCCGGACCCCCCACGCGGCTTATGTCCTGGAAAGAGACGGGCCTGTCATGGGGCGACGAAATAGAGCTGACCGGACTGCAGACATGCATCCAGTCCCTGGTGAGCAAGCCGATCAAGCTCGTCAATGTAGTCCAGGTTATGCTCGTCCGCCGGATCCTCCCGTGTCAAGAACGGGAACTTAATCTGTGGGAGTTCGACCCGGCGCAGCGCCGAACCCTTAACAGGCTCTTCAACACGACATATGAAGATGTCTGGAGGGTGCTAACCAAAGGCGCCGAGGCTCCCACATCCGCTTTCGAGGACCGCGGATACAGCTCGCAGCGTCACGCTAGCGAGGTAACCATTTTCACCTTTTACAGGATGTTAAGTTTTTTCATAGTTTGACTCTATGCGGGATCTAAACTCCCTTAGCTTTGACAGGCTTGGCGGGCGAAGTCCGGATCGATTAACTGGCCAGCTCCCTTGCCCGAAGACCCAGGCCCTTCTCTCCTAGCGAAGCTGCTGGTTCCGGTGCCTTATGTGGTGCCGGAGAAGAAGGCCAAGAAGAAGAAGGCCACGGGGACTCGAAAGAGTTCCCGACACATGGTGGTGTCGGATTCGTCGTCCGATGAGTCCAAGACGCACTCCTCCCGTGGAGACGAGGAGGAGGAAGAAGAAACCTCTCCCCCTCCAGCGGGGGGAGGAAAGAAGAGGAAGGCTGCCCCAGTAGGGGGGCGAAGGGTCCAAGAAGAGGAAAACCCCTCCGCCGGACTACGCCCCCGACGCTGATGAGGACGAAGAGGAGTGGCCGGACAGGGCCAGGTGTCCGGCGAAATCGTAAGTGTTCGGATACCAGAGTAACTCATGATATTCCTTTTGTTGCACAGCTTTCCCTAATGTCGAATATAATCATGCAGCCCGCCCCGGGCCGAACTCAACGAGTCATCGAGCGGCTCCCTGGATTCATCGGACGTGAACTCAGTTCCGCCCGCTGTCTCCCCCCGCATTGCGGACGACGCCAAAGTGGCGTCGCAACGAGCTCCGGGGCAGGAGGAGGTGGTCCTGGAGGAGCCACAAGGCGACCTCCCAGACTCCAGGAGTAAAGGGGACAAGACCCCCCAGGGCTCCAAGTCCGGCTTTATGCTGGACACCATGCCGGAATCTTCAACAGTTCCAGATGGCGGTAGGCAAGCTCCTTCCAAGAGGAGCAAGCCTTCTGAGCCGGCGGCCTCCGTCCAACCGGA
This sequence comes from Triticum aestivum, assembly GCF_018294505.1. Lineage (NCBI taxonomy): Eukaryota > Viridiplantae > Streptophyta > Magnoliopsida > Poales > Poaceae > Triticum > Triticum aestivum. The sequence goes on along the minus strand of NC_057797.1, from coordinate 741,635,060 downwards.
GGTGCCGGACAATCTGCTAGAGGTGCTTGACGGCGCCTCCATGGACGAGGAGCACCGTACTATTATGAGTGCGGTGATCCAGAAGGTTCAGTCTGCCAAGAGCGGACTGACTGAAGCTTGCGCTAGCCTCCTAACAGGCTTTGAGGTAAGTAAAAAATGTAAAAATATAACCGCATAGACAACAGCCCCTGATGCTCTGTTTGGCACTCGGAAAGAAAAGCCGAATAGAGGATCTATTAAATTTCGCAGGAGTCTAACAAAAAGAGTCAATATGCGTATGCAGGCTTCGCTGCTAGCCACTGCCACACTGACTGCGGAGGTGGGTGCCCTGAAACAGGGCCTTGAGCGGACCGAGCAAGAGCTCGGCCTTGCCAAACGACGGCTCGAGGGGAAATAAGGTAAGAAAATACCTTACAGAAAAAGTGCCTATAGAGAGGCGTGATTGCAAAGAATAACAGGATTGCACTGCTTATTATAGGGGCCACGACTGAGGTGGCGACCCTCAAGCAGGCGCAGTCTGAGGCCGAAAAGAAAATGCCCGCGGAGCGCACCGAGCGAGAGAAACTTGGGGCTCAGGTCGGCGAGGTGCAGCAAGAGCTTCAGGCTCTCATGAAAAAACATGAGAGTTTGGAACTTGAGTCAAAGACTCAAGCGTCACGAGCTCGCGGCGGCCCTTGAGACTGCCAAGTCTGCCAAGGCCGAAGCCCAAAAGGCCCTCCAAGAGTTGGAGGATATGAAGAAGATAGCAGCGGGTAAGGCATTCTTTATGCAAAGCAGAAATATAAAAGTAAACTACCTGTTACTTACCCGAATCCGGAGTTCTCCAGGGGCATTCGCAGATCTTCCCCGCAGCGTATCTGACGCTGCCGCATTCTACCGAGCTGAAGAGGGCAGCTCGACAGACAAGGTGTTCTAGTCTCAGTATGCTGAGGCCGAACACCCTGTGCCCTTGAGCGACCAGCTGAAACAGCTGGTCGAGCTCCACAAGGCGGCCGAACAGGCCATGAAAGGCTTCATAGTTCGGCTGTGGCCCGGAGAGGCCCTGCCTGGGAGCTACTTCGGGCTGGTGCGGCGGCTGGTGGAGGCCTGTCCAAGGCTCGAGGTCATCAAGCGCTCCGTCTGCATCGAAGGTGCCCGTAGGGCCCTTGCCCGTGCAAAGGTGCACTGGGGTAAGCTAGATGGTGAAAAGCTTGTGAGGGACGGGCCGCCACCGGGGAAGGAGCATCGCAAGCCCGAGAACTATTACAAGGATGTTCTTGCAGGTGCCCGCCTTGTGGCGGATGAATGTACCAAGGATGTAATTTTTAAATAAACTCGCTCATTTTTATCCTGTGCGCTGAAAACTTATTCATATGCGCTAAGCAATGCTTATTGAATTTAAAATATTATTTTCCGTGCGGCCGTTTATCAAAAATTGAGAGATGGCCAGTCGTCGACTTCTGCCCCCATGCCACTAGTGCTGGGGTGTTCGGTGATAAACCTGAGCGCTCTTTTTCCCATGGTTGGGTCCTTCGAGGGAGGCGCTCAGCACGACAAACCAGGCAATCAGACTATAATGCTTGAACACTCTCACTTAGCCATAGAACTTTATGATTTTAAATTTCGGCGAAGCCCCTAGTTCGGAAGACCGAGCTCGGGGCGCTATCCACGCCTTGGCCGGACAAATCCGGCTCCTCGCTCGAAGCGGCATAAGTCTTTAGGGACTCGAAAAACCTCTCGAACAGCGACCAGTCTCTCGCCTCATCATGATAGTCAGTTTTAGCTTTCTCCACTGAGGTGCTTAACCCAGCTCAACCGGGGCACAATCGCAGTGGTTCTCCTAGTGCTACCTTAGCCGATAGAGCGGAGCATAAGGCACCAAAACATAGGAGTCGGGCAAACCCAACTATTGACCCAAATCATGATTCGGGGCCGATGCATATAGTGCTATATGTTCGGGGTGCCGCACTTGTGAAAGTGTACGGACTTCTCACACCATATTAAAGGGTACTGAAGCCCCTGGCATACTTGCCGTACCACAGTGTACGGGTGCAACATGTCATTAATGAACATATATAAAAGAGAGTAATGCAGAAAATAGAAAAAAGCTATGCATTGTTTATAGAGAGGCTATTTATCAAAGCCGAACGATACAAATAGTGCGGTAAGCAAAAGATATTGGACTATTCAGTATGTCCTGACCAGGGGCAGGCCACGGAATTGTATTTAAAATAGGTATACCGCTCGTAACAGAGACCACCTGGGAGTTCCATAATGCGGCATGACTTGTCTGGATCCCTAGATCTTGCATCGTTTGTGCGGCAGTCAAATTGCCGAACAGGTCGTCCGAAGTATGGAGTCCTGAAAGTAAGAAAAAAATTAAAAAAACAATCTGGCAGCCCCTAGTACGTTTTAAGCCGTATTTTGGGCGTGCCGTTATTGTGCCCCTTCCCCTGTGCCCATGGTATTTTAAGGGCGTAGTTATGTACGCTAGGTACTAGTTTCACTATGTTGCAAAAGCTGGGGTTGGGGCCGCATTGCTACGCTTGCTCAGAGTGTGCCAGGCGGTCCTTCTGTGGGTTACTCCGGGCGCGCTTGGCAGTGTCTGGCTTTTTAATGGCCGGACTGGAGAATTGTCTGAGAAGGCTACTTTGTACCTCCGCTGCGAGAGCCGCCGTATGCTCCTCCGTACGGAGGGAGCGTTTGGTGTTTCCGTTGACCGTAATTACTCCTCGAGGGCCTGGCATCTTGAGCTTGAGATATGCGTAGTGCGGCACTGCATTGAACTTTGCGAATGCGGTTCGTCCGAGCAGGGCGTGATAGCCACTGCGAAACGGGACTATATCGAAGATTAACTCTTCGCTTCGGAAATTGTCCGGGGATCCGAAGACCACGTCAAGTGTTACTGAGCATGTACAGTTGGCTTCTACACCTGGTATAACGCCTTTAAAGGTTGTTCTTGTGGGCTTAATCCTTGAGGGATCTATGCCCATTTTCCGCACTGTATCCTGATAAAGCAGGTTCAGGCTACTGCCGCCGTCCATGAGGACTCTTGTGAGATGAAATCCGTCGATGATTGGGTCGAGAACCAATGCGGCGAAGCTGCCATGACGGATGCTAGTGGGATGGTCCCTTCGATCAAAAGTGATCGGGCAGGAGGACCATGGGTTGAACGTTGGGGCGACTGGCTCTATCGCGTATACGTCCTGTAGCGCACGCTTCCGCTCCCGCTTGGGAATGTGGGTTGCGTATATCATGTTCACCGTCCGCACTTGTAGGGGAAAGCCCTTCTGTCCATTGTTGTTCGGAGGCTTGGGCTCCTCATCGTCGCTGTGCAGCCCCTTGTCTCTGTTTTCGGCCCTTAACTTGCCTGCCTGCTTGAACACCCAACAATCCCTGTTAGTGTGATTGGCTGGCCTTTCGGGGGTGCCATGTATCTGGCACAAGCGATCGAGTATTCGGTCCAAACTGGATGGGCCCTGAGTATTCTTTTTGAATGCCTTTTTCCGCTGACCGGATTTATAGACTTTGAATCTGGCATTGACTGCCGTGTCTTCATTGATGTCGCTATTAACATGGTGTTTTTGCTTATTCCGACGTGTCCTGCCACCTTTGTCCTTGGTATCCAAATTACCAGGGTTCTTCGATAAGTTGTTACTGCGAGCTAGCCAGCTGTCTTCTCCCGCTCAAAAGCGGGTCATGAGTGTCGTGAGGGCTGCCATGGATTTCGGCTTTTCCTGTCCCAGGTGCCGGGCAAGCCACTCGTCGCGGATGTTATGCTTGAAGGCTGCTAGGGCCTTTGCATCCGGACAGTTGACTATCTGGTTTTTCTTTGTTAGGAACTGTGTCCAGAATTGTCTGGCCGATTCTTCTGGCAGCTAAATTATGTGGCTTAAGTCGTCGGCATCCGGCGGTCGCACGTAAGTGCCCTGGAAGTTGTCGAGGAATGCGGCTTCCAGGTCCTCCCAAGAACCGATTGAGTCCGCTGGCAGGCTGTTAAGCCAATGCCGGGCCGGTCCTTTAAGTTTGAGCGGGAGGTATTTGATGGCGTGTAGATCATCGTCGCGTGCCATGTGGATGTGAAGGAGATAATCCTCGATCCATACCGCCGGGTCTGTTGTGCCATCGTATGATTCGATGTTTATAGGTTTGAATCCCTCTGGGATTTTATGATCCATTACTTCATTTGTGAAGCATAGCGGGTGTGCGGCGCCTCTGTACTGGGCTATATCACGACGTAGCTCGGAAGCGCTATGTCTGTTGTGTTCGGCCCGGCCAGATTTGTTGTATCCGGAGTGAAGATCATTGTCACATGCTGTAGGGTGCCTGCGCGATCCGTAGATTGATCTTGTTTGTCTTGCCTTATCCTCCAGTATGTCTCGCAGGTCGGGCGCATTTTCCCGTGCCTTAGCTGAGCGGCGTCGGGGCATGGCTTGGGTGGAGGGCCGAGAGCCCTCTCTGTCGCGGCCGCGAGGTGGCCGGTCTGCCATGTCATGCGTTGGTGATGTAGGTGCTTCCTCCTCTGATTGGGGTAGCGGCCTGCGCTTCGGGTAACTCTTGGAGCGGCATTCGAGTTCATACTCTTCGGCCGTAAGGACTTCAGTCCATCTGTCAGCTAGCAAATCATGGGCAGCTTTAAGTTGTTGCTGCTTTTTCTTGAGGCTGCTTGCCGTGGCTAAAAGCCTGCGTTTAAAACGCTCTTGTTCGGCGGGGTCTGATGGTATGACGAATTCGTCGTCATCGAGGATTGCCTCGTCTTCGGAGGGAGGCGTATAGTTATCATCCTCGACCTCTTGGTCTGCCGCTCTCTCATGAGGGCTGGCTTCTCCATCTTCCTGTGCCGAATCTTGCTGAGGCGGGAGTTCTTCGGTGTTATCCGGGGTAGTATTATCTCCCATGCCGGAATCACCGTTTTTGCTTTGGTGGGATTTAGAGCGGCGCCGCTGAAGCCGGCGCTTCGGCTGTTTCTTGGGGCGTCATCCCCCACTGTTCCATTGCCATCTCCATCTTTTGGAGTATCCACCATATATATGTCATATGACGAGGTGGCCTTCCAGCGCCCTACAGGTGCTGGTTCCTGTTCGTCTCCTACATCGTCGTCCATGCCGTTGATGTCTTCGGAGCTGAAGTCAAGCATGTCGGTTAGATCATCGACAGTGGCTACAAAGTGGGTGGTGGGTGGGCTTTGAATTTCCTTATCGTCCGTATCCCACCCTCGCTGACCGTAGTCCGTCCAGGGCTCTCCAGATAAAAAGAGAGACTTAAGAGAGTTCAGGATGTCATCAAAAGGTGAATGCTGAAAGATGTCCGCGGCGGTGAACTCCATTATCGGCGCCCAATCGGATTCGATTGGCAGGGGGCGCGGGGGGTTCGGAGTCTTGGGAGGAGTCCGGATCCTCGGAGTCACGGGCCATGCGGAGTGCGGGGATGGAGTTCAGCTCGATCGCCTCTGAGATCGCAGCCCCTGTGGCAGCGTCTAACCGCTGATCCTCGATCGGCGCAGTATGATATTCCTTTTGTCTTTGATGATAATTGTGTAGAAGCATTTGAAATACTTAAGAAAGCCTTGATTTTTGCACCTATTGTTCAGCCTCCTGATTGGAATTTACCCTTTGAAATCATGCATGATGCTAGTGACTATGTTGTAGGTGCTGTTCTAGGACAAAGACTTGATAAGAAATTAAATGTTATCCAGTATGCTAGTAAAACTCTAGACAATGCCCAGAGAAATTATGCTACTACTGAAAAAGAGTTCTTAGCAGTTGTATTAGCTTGTGATAAGTTCATACCTTATATTGTTGATTCTAAAGTAACTATTCACACTGATCATGCTGCTATTAAATACCTTATGGAAAAGAAAGATGCTGAACCTAGACTTATTAGATGGGTTCTCCTGCTACAAGAATTTGATTTGCATATCATTGATAGAAAGGGAGCTGAGAACCCCGCTGCAGACAACTTATCTAGGTTAGAAAATGTCCTTGATGACCCAGTACCTATTGATGATAGCTTTCCTGTTGAACAATTAGCTGTCATAAATGCTTCTCGTACTGCTCCATGGTATGTTGATTATGCTAATTACATTGTTGCTAAATTTATACCACCTAGTTTTACATACCAGCAAAAGAAAAGTTTTTCTATGATTTAAGACATTACTTTTGGGATGACCCACATCTTTATAAAGAAGGAGTAGATGGTGTTATTAGACGTTATGTACCTGAGCATGAACAGGAACAGATCCTACGCAAGTGTCATTCCGAGGCATATGGAGGACACCATGCTGGAGATAGAACTGCACATAAGGTATTGCAATCCAGTTTTTATTAGCCTACTCTCTTCAAGGATGCTCGTAAGTTTGTCTTATCTTGTGATGAATGTCAAAGAATTGGTAATATTAGTAGACGTCAAGAAATGCCTATGAATTATTCACTTGTTATTGAACCATATGATGTTTGGGGCTTTGATTATATGGGACCGTTTCCTTCCTCTAATGGATACACTCATATTTTAGTTGTTGTTGATTATGTTACTAAGTGGGTAGAAGCTATTCCAACTAGTACTGCTGATCATAACACCTCTATTAAGATTCTTAAAGAAGTTATTTTTTCGAGGTTTGGAGTCCCTAGATATTTATTGACTGATGGTGGTTCACATTTTATTCATGGTGCCTTTCATAAAATGCTTGCTAAGTATGATGTTGATCATAGAATTGCATCTCCATATCATCCACAGTCTAGTGGTCAAGTAGAACTGAGTAACAAAGAGCTCAAATTAATTTTGCAAAAGACTGTTAATAGATCTAGAAAGAATTGGTCCAAGAAACTTGATGATGCATTATGGGCTTATAGAACTGCATACAAAAATCCTATTGGTATGTCTCCATACAAAATGGTTTACGGAAAAGCATGTCATTTACCTCTCGAATTAGAACATAAGGCATATTGGGCAATTAAAGAGCTCAACTATGACTTTAAACTTGCCGGTGAGAAGAGGCTTTTTGACATTAGCTCACTTGATGAATGGAGAACCCAGGCTTATGAAAATGCCAAGTTGTTTAAAGAAAAAGTTAAAAGATGGCATGATAAAAGGATACCAAAACGTGAGTTCAACGTAGGTGATTATGTATTGTTATACAACTCTCGTTTATGATTTTTCATAGGTAAACTTCTCTCTAAATGGGAAGGTCCTTACGTTATCGAGGAGGTCTATCGTTCTGGTGCCATAAAAATCAACAACTTCGAAGGCACAAATCCGAAGGTGGTGAACAGTCAAAGAATCAAAGATTATATCTCAGGTAATCCTATAAATGTCGAAACTAATGCTATTGAAATTGTAACCCCGGAGGAATACATAAGGGACACTTTCCAGAATTTTTCATACTCCTAAAAGTAATAGGTACGTGGTACGGTAAGTAAACCGACTCCAAAACAGTTCTAATGGCAATTTTTCTCCGTTTTGGAATATTTAAGAAAATAGGAAAATAAGAAGCAGACTAGAAAGGACACGAGGGTGGAGGGTGTGCCCTACCCCCTGGGCACGCCCCCTGCCTCGTGGGCACCTCATGTGCTCTCCAGACTTTGTTTTCTTGCACAATACTTCTTTTGGTCGATAAAAATTCATTACATAATCTCCCGAAGGTTTTGACCACCGTATCATGCAAAAATCTCCTATTCTTGTTTCGAGCTGTTTTCTTCCAGTGTTGTCAAGGCCAAGCATCATGTCGTCTCCCTCCTCCTCCAATAATAAGGGCAACGATGCTTGGCTAATGAAGATAGAGCTGAAGAGAGAAGAACCCGGAGAGATCAACAAGGATGATGGGATCAAGAAGGCCATGGGGGATCTAGTTCAGGCACTAGCAGAAGAAGACATCCTTCCACCTCACCACAATCTCTTTACCCCAACGGAGAGGCTTTCAAGATGATTGAGTTTGCTCGTATTCAAAACAAATATCTCACAAGTGAAAATATTTTGTTGAAGGAGCATATCATCGCACTCGAGGGCATTATCCCCAAATTAGAGGATCTCTTACGCTCGATGTGCGACTACCCACCATCACCAACACCTTCTTCACCAACAAAGAAGAACTGAGCATTGATAACCAATAGGGGATCGCAACAGTTTTTTAGGGTAGAGTATTCAACCCAAATTTATTGATTCGACACAAGGGGAGCCAAAGAATATTCTCAAGTATTAACCGCTGAGTTGTCAATTCAACCACACCTGGAAACTAAATATTTGCGGCAAGGTATTTAGTAGCACAGTAATATGATAGTAGTGGTAACGGTGGTAAAAGGTAATGGTAGCAAAAGTAATATTTTTGGTGTTTTATAGTGATGATAACAATAGCAATGCAAAAGTAAATAAGCGAAGAACAATATATGGAAAGCTCCTAGGCAATGGATCGGTGATGGAGAATTATGCCTGATGCAGTTCATCATGTAACAATCATAACATAGGGTGACACAGAACTAGCTCCAATTCCTCAATGTAATGTAGTCATGTATTCCGAATATAGTCATACGTGCTTATGGAAAAGAACTTGCATGACATCTTTTGTCCTACCCCCCCCCCCCGTGGCAGCGGGGTCCTATTGAAAACTAAGGGATATTAAGGCCTCCTTTTAATAGAGTACCGGACCAAAGCATTAACACATAGTGAATACATGAACTCCTCAAACTACGGTTATCACTAGGAGTGGTCCCGATTATTGTCACTTCGGGGTTGCCGGATCATAAAACATAGTTGTAACATCCCAAATTTTCAATTTGGAATGTTATACATTAGATCACCATTGCATATCATATTTTATTTGCTTTTGGTTTCGATCCTAGAATTTCTATGCAACTCAAGGACCCACAAAGAGAGTTGGGGAATTCATTATTTTCATATTTGAGTTTTCTCAAATTTTGAGAATAGGATCATTTGATTTTAATTATTTTATCATCAATTATTTCTATTACAAAAATATGAGAGAGGGAATAAAATGACTTTCCCAAAATAAAGAAATATTGAGGATTTAATAATAAAATCAAATAAGATTTTATTTCGGAGTTTTTCGGTATTTTATTTGAATTTAGGATAAATGTGCGTTTTTGAAAATTGCATTTAGGCCCCAAATTAATGTTCACCTTGTGCGGGTTGATTTTAGAAGCCCGGGAAAATTTATTTCGGGATTTTTGGAGTCTGTTTAGTATTTCTTTTTATTTTTCTTCTGCTCGTAATTATTTAAAAAAACAACCCGACCTACGGGCCGTGTCCGACTAGGACTCCGGCCCGACTAGCCTTTATAAGCCAGCCACCCCGGGCCGAACCCCAACCCCAGCCCCGCCCGAGCCGCGCCGCCGCCGCCCGCTCGCGCCGCCGCCGCCGCCATCGCCGAAGCCGCCGCCCGCCGCCACGCCGAACCGCCGCCCAAGGTTGCCTCGAAGTCCGCGCCGTTTTTTTTTAATTTTTTTTCGAAAAACCGTTCGTTTTTTCCCTCAGTTTTTTGTCGGTTTTTTTAGTTTCGGTTTTTTTAATATATCGGTTTTCCGATTTATTACTTAGCGAGTGTTCGTCCGTTCGTTCGATCTAGCGAATGTTCATCGTTTTTCTTTTTCTCGGAGTAAATCCGCGTTTTTTCTGATCGCGATTCTGGATCCGATTTTCGTTTTAGTATAACTTTTCGCTCGTTTATCGGATTCAGGTGATTCAAGCGCCTGGAGTTTCCTCTCGAAACCTTCTATCCGTTTAACCAACTTAAACAAGTTTTTGCTACTGTAAAATTTACTTAGATCCAGATTAGTAGAACAAAGTTGTTTTCTTTCGCCGTTTGACTTTCGTTGCTTTGTTCGATTTGATTCTTTTTGCCAACCGGAGTTCTTAAGTTGAACCTTCTGGTTAGTTTCTCTTATTTGAGTTTTACCCGTGCATTAGATGAGTACTTATTGTATGCTAGTTTGTTTGTCTATGATAGAATACCCGGAGTGCGCCGCCTGTTACTTCGAATCTCTAGGTTTCGCAGATCATCAGCAAGGCAAGTAACACTTTGATCATACCTTTCCTACTACCCAGTTTTATTGCATTAGATCAATCCTCACACATTGCATGATTAGGATCTAATTAAATTGTGGGATGGGAAGTAGTTGAGGTAGTACCTATTACCTGTTTATTATCAAACCTTTGGGAGTTACTTCTACGTTTGCCATTATGCCATGCTATGCTAGTAGACGTGGATTGGGTGAGTGATATCCATGATAGATGTGAGTTTGTTAATTAATGGTTTATATTTGGTGGCAACTTAAACACACATCTGGGTGGATTGAGGTACCTGGGTATTCCAGGATTGCCTGTTTCTTTTTGGACCGCCACCCAGGCTCAAAGGGATCATGAGATTATTCATACTACAAACTTCCCACAAGCCATTATGGGCTCTGGCATAGTTGATTAAGTCGTGCGAACTCTTACAGGGTAGACTAGCAGATGTGGGGGAAAGTAGGTGTAACGGTCTATCCATCGTAAGGTGCAAGCGCTTCTGAAAGACTGTGTCTCGGTCATCCGTCTTCTCAAACACCATGTAGTGCGAGAAACCAAACGGAGGCGATCGAGTCTTGTAGGGAAAAGTGCGCAAACCTCTTTAGAGTGTAATAAACTAATCATGGTTAGCCATGTCCCCGGTTATGGACATCTTGAGTATCTAGTACCTGGATTATCATGTGAATCTCAACATGTTACTCTAAATTAATTTTGTTGGGTTTTGTTAAATGATATTTTTAATTGGGATTGAGGATGCTGTCAACCATTCTTAATGTTTAATAGCCACCATGATAGTTAAATAAATTTATTCCTTTGTAGTAGGGGAAAAATTGGCTTTACGCAAAACTGTAACCATAGAGCTTTCCACCAGCCAAATATGCATATAGTATAGTTGTTTCATTCCATTACTCTCTATGTGTTACCTTGCCAGCATATTCCATGTGCTGACCCGTTTCGGGCTGCAACGTTAATGTTGCAGACTTTTTAGACGATGATTAAGGAGTTTTAGTTCGTGGTTCTATACTCAGTGATGCCGTTGGAGTTGATGGACTCACTTATCTTCCAAGCCTTCCGCTGTTATCGTTATTAGATGGCCTTAAGCCATATTTATTGTAATAAGTTCTCTATGGAGACACTCGATGTAATAAGTGTGTGATTGCTACTCTGTTATAAATACTCCAAGTACTGTGTGGTGTCAGCATTACTGATCCAGGGATGACACCGGAGCACAAAGATCAGACTGTTTGAGGTCTGGTCGCTACAGAGATGGTATCAGAGCACACGCTGACTGTAGGACACGACCACTAAGCTAAAGACCTAGATCACTATTCACTCTCTTCTTTTCTGACCTCTCATCTTTTCTACTCTTTAGGATGGCGGATGCAAGGAACAAGTTCACGCAACCAGATGAAGATACACCCTTTGGACGTCACTTGAAGTAGGTCACGAGATACCTGAACATAGGAGTACCAAGCTTCACCGGAACTTACAACGCCACTTCACCTGAAGAAGAGCGCTGGATGATTCAAGTTCAAGTTCCAGGAAGGACGTTCATGCCAGTCACTAAGCCCATAGAGTTTTCTTTTGATGCACCAACTTGGAGTCTAGGAAAGAGCATGGCAGCTCACATCGCCATGGGACGCATTAGAGAAGTCTACCGCAATGATCTCAAGGATACTATCTACCAGATTTGTGGGCGCCGAAATGAAGACTGGGAGATGATCAGCACCAGAAAGGATAGATCCATTGCAGCTTTTATCCAGGAGTTAAACCAGCACATTCGACGACAGGAGAACCAGATGTGCGCCGACATGATAGACCTGAAGAAGGCAAGGACAAGAATCAAGGAAGTGCAGGAAGAACTCAAGGCTACACGTGAAGATTATGAAGAAGAAATTGAAGTATTGGTGGACAAGAATGACGATCTGATCAAGAAGATCGGGATATTTATGGGAGGCCCGACGCCAGTAGATGAAGACGAAGAACCCAAGGAGATTAGCCCGAAAGACTACATCATCATCGACGACACCGACTCGGACCCAGATGATAGCGACGATGACTATGTTGATGAAGCCAGAGCAGATATCATGGAGTCTGCAACCGAAGAATATTTCTAGTAGACCACCTCATCAGTAGTAGTAGTCCACCATGTAAATACAGTAGTCCGAGCACTTTTGCGATAGTTAGATCGATTGTATGCCCTTGTTTGATTGAATGAAGTGAATTGTTTGCTTTTGCCTCATGTGCATATGGGTAGTGTTTTCTCTTTAGACCCCCTCTATTCTTACATCTCATCTTTTCTAAACCCTCAGATGCCTCCGAGACATGACCCCGGATTTACCTTTCCACCGGAGCTCACCCAGTTGATCCAGCAGCAGAACACATTGATGCAGTTGCTAGTCTAGAATCAGAATCAGGGGAACAACAACAACAACAACCCACCACCACCACCTGTTGATCACTTAGCCCGTTTTCTTAGGCTGAATCCGCCGGTGTTTTCCAGTAGCACCGAGCCGATAGTAGCAGATGATTGGCTCCGCAAGACAGCTAGAGAGTTGACCACAGCAGGATGCACGGATGCGGAGAAGGTGTAAGTTTGCCGCACATCAGCTTGAAGGACCCGCAACATCATGGTGGGAGAATTTCGCATCCACTTTCCCTATCGACACTGTCACATGGGACCAGTTTCAGCAGGCTTTTCGTACAGCCCATGTTTCAGCAGGAGCTGTGGCCATGAAGAAGCGTGAGTTTCGCAACTTGCGCCAAGGAGGACGGACAGTTGGCCAGTATGTGGAGGACTTTAGTAAGCTAGCACGTTATGCCCCAGATGACGTTGCTACGGATGCAGCTAAGCAGGAGAAGTTTCTGGAAGGACTGAATGATGAGTTGAGCATGCAGTTGATGGTAGCAACCTTCAACAACTACTAGGAATTGGTAGATTGTGCTCTTATGATTGAAGGCAAGCAACAGCAAATTGAGAACTGCAAGAGGAAGTATGGACAAGGAAAGTACAATTCAGGAGCTCAGTAGAAGCCACGTTTTACCCCTAGACCGGGAGGACATTTTCAGCATACCCATGGAGGAGGTAGCTCGCACAATCACAATGGCACCAGGAATGGTAATGGGAATGGAGGAAGCAACGGCTAAAACCGCACCAACCCATCAACCCCAGCCATGAAGGACCTGAGCCAAGTCACTTGCTTTAAGTGTTCGAAGACCGGACATTATGCAAATGAATGTCCTGACTTACAAAATGTAAATAGCAATGGAAGCTCTGGGAAGAAGCCGAACCCTTTCAATAGGGGACAGGTGAACCACGTTAATGTGGAGGAGGTTGAAGAGCAGCCGGATGCCGTCATCGGTAAGTTTTTGGTTAAGTCATTTACTGCACTCGTTCTTTTTGATACTGGTGCATCACATTCATACATATCAAGGGGATTTGTGGATAAGTATAACTTGCTCGCTAAGGTTCTTAGAACACCTATGCTAGTAAGCTCACCAGGAGCAGAATATATGGCCAATCATGGATGTTTTCAAGTGCCATTGATTATAGGTAGGCATTGTTTCCCTTGGATTTAATTATTTTGGAATCACAAGGATTGGATGTAATTCTGGGTATGGATTGGATGTCGATGTACGGAGGAAACATCGATTGCGCCAGTAAGACAATTTTGCTTACTACCCCAGAAGGGAGAAGGATCAAGTATGTATCCCGACATGTGCCAAAAGGGACTCAAGTAAATTGTTTAACAGGAGTCGTGCAAGAGGAAGTACCAGTGGTAAGGGATTTCCCTGAAGTTTTTTCAGAGGAGTTGCCACGCATGCCACTGGATAGAGATATTGAGTTTTTGATTGAGCTATTGCCAGGCACCGGGCCAATATCAAAGAGACCATATAGGATGCATGCAAAGGATTTGGTGGAAATTAAGAACCAGATTAAAGAGTTACTGGATAAAGGTTATATTCGCCCCAGTTCTTCGCCTTGGGGATCACCAGTACTTCTAGTGGAGAAGAAGGATGGATCGTTAAGGATGGTTGTCGATTATCGGGGATTGAATGAAGTAACAATCAAGAACAAGTACCCACTACCAATGATCAATGATCTATTTGATCGATTGCAAGGAGCTAAGGTATTTTCCAAGATCGATCTGCGATCAGGATACCACCAGTTGAAGATTCGAGAACAGGATATTCCTAAGACAGCTTTTACCACCAGGTATGGGCTGTACGAGTATACTGTTATGTCATTTGGTCTGACTAACGCACTTGCATATTTTATGAACATGATGAACAAAGTGTTTATGGAGTTCTTGGATAAGTTCGTCGTGGTGTTCATTGATGATATCCTGGTTTACTCGAAAAATGAAGAGGAGCATAAGGAGCATTTGCGTTTAGTACTTGGTAAGCTCAGAGAACATCAGTTGTATGCCAAGTTCAGCAAATGTGAGTTTTGGTTGAAGGAAGTAGGATTCCTCGGACACGTTATATCCGGAGAAGGAATAGCAGTTGATCCCACAAAAGTTGATACCGTGACCAAGTGGGAAGCACCAACCACGGTTGGAGAGATCCGGAGTTTTCTTGGACTCGCAGGATACTATCGGAGATTCATTGAGAATTTCTCAAAGATTGCAAAGCCTATGACAGAGTTACTAAAGAAGTATACCAAGTTCACATGGACTGAGGAATGTGAGGCTAGTTTCCAGGAATTGAAGAAACGCTTGGTTACTTCACCAGTGTTGATTTTGCCAGATCAGACCAAGGATTATGAGGTGTATTGCGACGCTTCATGTCGAGGACTTGGAGCAGTGCTTATGCAGGAAGGGAGAGTTGTTTCATATGCCTCAAGACAACTAAAACCTCGTGAGTTGAATTATGCTACGCATGATTTGGAATTAGCAGCCGTAGTGCATGCACTGAAAACTTGGAGACATTTTCTGATTGGAAACCATTGCAAGGTGTATACGGATCACAAGAGTTTGATGTACATTTTCACGTAGAAGGAGTTAAACCTCAGACAAAGGAGATGGTTGGAGCTCATCAAGGATTATGATATGAGATTGCATTACCATCCCGGAAAGGTTAATGTAGTAACTGACGCATTGAGCCGTAAGAGCCACGTCAATACACTAATGACAGGAGAAATACCAAGGGAGTTAGCAGAAAATCTTCATGAACTATGTTTGGAAATAGTTCCGAGAGGCTATGTAGCAGCATTGGAGATTCAGTCAACCTTGATGGATAGAATCAGAGAAGCTCAGAAGACTGACAAGGAGATTGCCTCTATAAAGGAGAAAATAAGCGAAGGAAAGGCTAAAGGATTTCGTGAGGATGAGCACGACACCCTATGGTTTGAAGACCGTGTTTATGTGCCCAATGACCCTGAGATTAAGAAGTTGATTCTGCAAGAGGCGCACGATTCACCATATTTGATCCACCCAGGAAATACCAACATGTATTTGGATTTGAAGGATATTTTCTGGTGGACCGGAATGAAGAAGGATATTGCGGAGTATGTAGCAGTTTGTGATGTATGTCAGAGAGTAAAGGTAGAGCATCAGAAGCCAGCAGGATTGTTACAACCATTGCCGATACTCGAATGGAAGTGGGATAAGTTAGGCATGGATTTTATCACGGGATTTCCCAGAACACGTTCAGGCTATGACTCGATTTGGGTTATAGTCGATCGGTTGACGAAAGTAGCTCATTTCATCCCAGTAAAGACCACTTACACCAGTGCTAAGTTGGCCAAGATATACATGACCAGGATCGTATGTCTGCATGGAGTTCCGAGGAGTATCGTATCAGATAGAGGAACCCAGTTTAACTCAAAGTTCTGGAAGCAGTTGCATGAAACTTTGGGTACCAGGCTAGAATTCAGAACAGCTTTTCATCCACAGACAGATGGACAGACTGAGAGAGTCAATCAGATTTTGGAGGATATGCTGAGAGCTTGTGCGCTAGATTATGGATCTAGTTGGGACGACAATTTGCCATATGCAGAGTTCTCTTACAACAACAGTTACCAAACCAGTTTAAAGATGGCCCCTTTCGAAGCCTTGTACAGAAGGAGGTGCAGGACACCGTTGTCGTGGGACGAAGTTGGAGACCGCCAGTTGTTTGGACCTGATTTGATTAAAGAGTCTGAACAGAAGGTGAAATTGATTCGCGATAGGCTCAAGGTAGCTCAGTCCAGACAGAAGAGCTATGCAGATTCTAAACGCAAGGAGACAGTTTACGAAGTTGGAGATAGAGCTTATCTTCGAGTATCTCCACTTCGGGGAACAAAGCCTTTTGGTGTTAAGGAAAGTTAGTGCCACGATTTGTAGGAGCATACCGACTTTTGGAGCGTATGGGAGAAGTGGCCTACAAGTTAGAATTGCCTGAAGGATTGTCAGGAGTTCATGATGTGTTCCACATTTCTCAGTTGAAGAAGTGTCACGTAGAGATGGCTGACATACCCTTGAGAGACACAGTGCCATTGGAAACAATTCAGTTGGATTATGATTTGACCTATGAGGAGAAACCAATTAAGATTCTCGAGGTTGCCAGCCGAGTCACTCGGAGCAAGGTTATCAAGTTTTGCAAAGTTCAGTGGAGCAACCACACGGAGGATGAAGCCACCTGGGAACGAGAGGAAGATTTGCTCACTGACCACCCTCACCTATTTTCTAGCCAACCCGAATCTCGAGGGCGAGATTCATCTTAAGGGGGGTAGGTTTGTAACATCCCAAATTTTCAATTTGGAATGTTATACATTAGATCATCATTGCATATCATATTTTATTTGCTTTTGGTTTTTATCCTAGAATTTCTACGCAACTCAAGGACCCACGGAGAGAGTTGGGGAATTCATTATTTCCATATTTGAGTTTTCTCAAATTTTGAGAATATAATCATTTGATTTTAATTATTTTATCATCAATTATTTCTATTACAAAAATATGAGAGAGGGAATAAAATGACTTTCCCAAAATAAAGAAATATTGAGGATTTAATAATAAAATCAAATAAGATTTTATTTCAGAGTTTTTCGGTATTTTATTTGAATTTAGGAAAAATGTGCATTTCTCAAAATTGAATTTAGGCCCCAAATAAATGTTCACCTTGTGCGGCTTGATTTCAGAAGCCCGGGAAAATTTATTTCGGGATTTCTGGAGTCCGTTTAGTATTTCTTTTTATTTTTCTTTTGCACGTAATTATTTAAAAAAAACGAACCGACCTACGGGCCGTGTCCGACTAGGACTCCGGCCGGACTAGCCTTTATAAGCCAGCCCACCCCGGGCCGAACCCCAGCCCCAGCCCCGCC